>NC_057813.1:361640575-361814411 GCF_018294505.1 Triticum aestivum
CCGCCGCCACCGACGCCCTCGCCGGACTTGCCGGAGGTAGCCGCCACCGCCGCCGGTTTTCTTTTAGATCCGTGGTTTATTTTTTTAGGTCGGTTTTATTTTTTCCCGGTTTAGTTATTTAGCGAACGCCCGTTCATTCGTTCGTTTTAACGAAAGATTTTTTTTCGCAGACAGCGAACGTTCGTTCGTTAGCCTGTTCGTCCGTTTTGCTTTTTTTGGATTTTTCGCGATTATTTCTAATCGCGATTTCTGTTCCGATTTTTGTTTTAATATAACTTTCCGCTTATTGTCAGAATCAGGCGATTCAAGCGCCTAGAGTTTCATCTCGAAACCCTTTTTCTGTTTAACCAACTCAAACAAGTTTTTGCTACTGTAAAATTTGACTTAGGTCCAGATTAGCGAATGAAGCTTGTTTCTTTCGCCGTTTGACTTTCGTTGCTTCGTTTGATTTGGTTATTTTTGCAAACCGGAGTTCTTAAGTTGAACTTTCTGGTTAGATCTCTTATTTGAGTTTTACCTATGCATTAGATGAGTGCTTATTGTATGCTTGTTTGTTGGCAATAGAGTACCCTTAGCGCGCCGCTTGCTACTTCGAATCTCTAGGTTTCACGGATCATCAGCAAGGCAAGTAACACTTTGATCATACCTTTTTACTACCCAGTTTTATTGCATTAGATCAATCCTCAAATAATTGCATGTTAGGATCTGATTAATATGTGGGTTTGGGAAGTAGATGAGGTAGAACCTATTACCTGTTTACTATAAAACCTTTGGGAGTTACTTCTACGTTTGCTTATATTGCCATGCTATGCTAGTAGACGTGGATCGGGTGAGTGTATCCATGACAGATGTGAAATTGTTTAAATTTAATGGTTTACTTAAGGTGGCAACTTAAATTCACATCTGGGTGGATTGAGGCACCTGGGAACCCAGTGTTGCCTGTATTTTTGGAAATCCCGGGGTACCGTGTGATTCTCCTATGGACCGCCACCCAGGCTCAAAGGGATCATGAGATTATTCATGCTAGAAACTTCCGTGTGCAGCCACAAGCTACTATGGGCTCTAGCATAGTTGATTAAGTTGCGTGAGCTCTTGAAGAGGTAGACTAGCAGATGTGGGGGATGTAGGTTGGTACAGTCTACCCGGAGTAGAGAGTTAATGCTTCTGAAAGACTGTGTCTCGGTCATCCGTTTCTCAAACAACATGTAGTGCGAGAAATCAAGCGGAGGAGATCGAGTCTTGCGGGGAAAAGTGCGCAAACCTCTGCAGAGTGTATAAGCTAATCATGGTTAGCCGTGTCTCCGGGTATGGATGTTTTGAGTATCTAGTACTTGGATTATCATGTGAATCTCATCATGTTACTTAATTAATAATGTTGGGTTTAATGATGATGCTTAATTGGGATTGAGTTGGAGTACCCTTCTCGATGTTTAACAACCACCATGATAGTTAAATAAAATTTTATTCCTTTGCAGTAGGGAAAAAATGGCTTTATGCAAAAACTGTAACCATAGAGCTTTCCACCATCCATATATGCATGTAGTATAGCATTATTCTTTCATTACTCTCTATGTGTTACATGCTAGCATATTCCATGTGCTGAACCGTTTCGGGCTGCAACGTTCATGTTGCAGACTTTTCAGACGATGAGTAAGGAGTTTTTAGGTTGTGGTTCTATACTCGGTGATGTTGTTGGAGTTGATGGACTCTCTTATCTTCCAAGCCTTCCGTTGTTATCGTTATTAGATGGCCTTAAGGCATATTATTTGTAATAAGTTCTCTTTTGAGACATTCGATGTAATAAGTGTGTGATTGCTACTCTGTTATAAATCGTTCAAGTATTGTGCGTGTCAGCATTACCGATCCAGGGATGACACTGATGCACAGAGATCAGACTGTTTGAGGTCTGGTCGCTACAACGTGTGGGCTCGAAGAGGCGCCAAATGTATCATGGGAGCCTATTCCCATGCAACTACGCAGGTTATGGTTTACAACCGTGCAAGCTTCCTGCCCGGCTAGTTTGGCCATGCTTCGGCTAGAAGAGGGGCAAATCATGGGCGTTTATTGGCAAAAAGCTTTGCAAAAATGAAGTGTGTGGAGTCACTTCGACCATAAGTTTACCCGTGGGTGATGAAGTCAAAGTTACTCAGAAGGATAATGATGGACACTCGAGTGCGATAATTAATTATGTGCTCTACAGGGCAACAGTTGAACAAACCAACAGTGTTCAATAATGTCGAAGATCATAGTCGAGTAAGCTACACAGATCGTTTGCGATGAGATCGATAGGGGAAACACATTCAAGAATGGTAAATAAAATCTAAGTCCATTGCATATTAAGGTCAAAATAGTACTACCAATATACGAGTCTCATACGATTCCATTTAAATGATTGTACCACAAAAGCCTGAAATATTACAAGGTTGAAATTCCAGAGTTATATGGCTCAAATTCGAAGATTAGAAGGTTCAAAATGATATTAGAAATGAAATTCAGCTCATGCTGCTGCAGAAGCCTGCGCTGATAAGCTGAACATGGATATAAGAGAGGTTTAAACTGATATTACCACTTTAAGGCTTGTTTCGAAACCTCATCATTTCTGCAAAGGGATTAGCCAATGACAAGTCATGTATGTGATTGACATAATGACTTCCGGTTACTCTGTCAACTGAAGTTCCAAAATGAAATTCACCTTCTTTAGAGCCTTTTCCATTCTGCCCAAGCCGCCGACGCTAGTCAACAGACCATTCATTTTTGTGAAATATATGTAGGGAAAACCTCATTACCTTCAGCACCCTTGCTATGACAACAAAGAACCCCATGAATATAATCTCTGGTAATCCCTCGGTAGGAGTTCAAAGTAATTTCTGAGAGATGCAATGTTATACTGTATCACATTATCCACCACCGGGCCTAATCTTATGTGCAATAGAAGATAACCTATTAGTTCCTACATGCAGTTTTGAACACTACTACATGCCTATTTGGTTTGCAGGATTTCTAAAATACACTAATAGAGTGACATACCATATTCGATCCTACATGATTAACATGGGCGTTTCATTACAATCTAGAAAAATGTACATGATTAACATGGGCATTTGATTACAATCTAGCAAAATGTAGGCTTCCTCACATGAGGTTGGAGTGGATGGAAATTTCCCAATGAAAACTAGTACAGATGAATCCAAAGGAGAAATGCTTATGGATTGTAATCATATGAATGAAGCAACCAATATGGGGAAAACATGTATCTATAGAAATCCTCCAAAATTCCTTCAAAAGTTTTAGCACATTGTCATTGTAAACTTGGGAAAAGGTATCAAAAATTGAACCACCTTATGGTTAACATTTAAAATTAAAGGAACATCACCTCGATATATAGCTTCTCTAGGCACGGAAAGCATCTCAGGAAACTGACAACTTGGTCCAGGTTGGGGCCTATAGATTCTAGTGCCAAGACCTTTACTGCATGCAGATTCGGGATCAAGATTGTCAGAATCAATTTCTAGATGACATACGAATATACATCTTTAAAATTAGAAATAATGTTAATTTCAAGAAGGAGAGGAAGAAGGCGACTGTTGTACCTGAATAGTGTGGATTCAATAACAAGTTTAGAGTATTTGACAGACATTAGCCCACGACTGTCAATTTTGGCATAGAAATGACATTGATTCTTGTTGGACCTTGTTGAGAAACTACAAGTAATCTCTCAAGTGAAGGTGTGACCTCTTGCTATAGCACCAGCAACACACATAAATAGTCTCGAGAGTCATGGATGTGATGTGGAAAGCTACTCAACCCATTGATCGCCTGAAGACGAAGGTACTCAAGGACGTACAATCACGGAGTCGGCGCTCCATGTCATCCTTTGGGATGCAGCCGGTGACAACCTCAAGGTGCTTCAATCGTGGTATAAAACGTGCGAGCGCGTCATTAATCAGGGGGAAATGGCAATTCATGAACCTGGCGAGGGTGCAACATGGGTGCGAGGCAGAGCGCGGACGTTGGTAGCAAGCACATATGACCATCATTAAAACTAAGCTCCTAGAGCTAATCTAAGGCAGGGGATCAGAACCACCCATCAAGCTTGTCTGATTGGGCCATGGTGCCTGCCGAGGATCTAGGACAATGTGTCCAAGATTTTGGGATAGCCATGGCAAAGCTTGTGGACGTCGATGAGGTCGAAAGGGGTGGAACGCCATAGGGGACGCCCCCACCAAGAAAAGACGGTTGTTCGTGCCCCATATTTGATTGGGAGGAGGGAGATGATGACTATCAACATATAATCGGGGAGGCTGCTGATGAAGTCTAGGCCTGCCGGAGTCACTTGTGGTTCTTGCTCGATCCGCCTTCGCTTGTTGGCAACCTCGTTCTCCACCTCCAGGGTCTCCTCGTCGGCGGCGCTTTGTGATAGAAGTGGGAGTACAGGGAATATTTAGTTCAAACAGAGCAAAAGAAAAGTGTATTGGTAACTAGAAGTTACTAGGTAGGAAGAGAGTAAGAAAATGGAATAACAATTGGTTGCTTAAATACTACACAATTCCTTTGATATTGCTATGTAAGTCAACATGAAGATAATTGAGAAGAACACTTACTTCGAACAAGTCTGGACGGATGATATCGTCGGGAAAGTTAGCATATATATCATAACCAGACTCTTTTATGTGCAGTGCAATTTTAGTGCCAACTTTCACTACATAAAACTTTCAAATTTTTGTCCAAAGGCCCGTGCCAAAATAGGAGTGACCATGTTCATCAAGTCTTACATAAGCAGCGATAGTAAATCCATGGTTTGTGTTCAATATGACATCCTAGCTGTCGTGGAAATATCACGTCAGATGTCCTCATGAAAGGACTCAGTCGTGGAGCCATCGCGACGGGTTAGCTTGAAGGGGTTAAACCGGACAAAGGACACGGGAGTTTTATACTAGTTCGGCCCCTTACGATGAAGGTAAAAGCCTACATCTAGTTGTGATGGAATTGATTGGGTTTCGATGACCAGGGAGCAAATATGCTTTGCCTGGGTCTCGAGTTGTTGTTTCTTGTCCCTGAACCGCCGCCGGGTCGTCCCTTTATATACACAGGTTGACGGCCGGACGATTTACAGAGTCCCGAGGCTGGCTCATACAAGCGTCCGGCTCGGTCTCCCCTTTCCTAACTTACAACACAAGTTATACAATCATAGTGGTTTACAACTATGGGCCCTAATCCACCTTTGGGCTCTGGGCCTCTAAGCTTCATCAGTAAAGTGCCATCTTCGGTGTCTTTATGGGCTTTAATGTAGTTGAGGGTGAACCGGCCCCTCCTGGGCGGTTTACACTTAGTAGTTATATCCCCAACATTAGGCCCCAGGTTGATTTGAACCAGTTCATGTCAATCTCCAATACTTAGAGAAATTCCATGAACATCTTCTTACGTTTCTCGTGAACCGCCATGATGTCTTCTCATGTAAACTTTTGTTAAACCGTCGTGACGTCATCCTCTGGACACGGCAGCGGATTGCCATGACGTCATCTCTGTATAAAAAGATAAAAAAGATTCCTTTTATTAATTGTATCCCGAAGATCGAGGCGACAGCTGTGCCCTCTTTTGCCGCTTCAGGCTCCTCGATCCTCGCGCCTGCCGGTTATCCTCTTCTCTTTATAAATACGGTCGGGGGGTCTTTTCATTTTTTTCCTTGCCTCTCGTCTTCCTCCTCGCGACCCGAAGAACTCAAGCGCCGCTGCCGTCGTCGATCCTCGAATCTGCATCGACTAGGCCGCTGCATCACCCTATTCGTACCAGAAATCATGCGATACTCCTCCGCTGCTGTGTGGCCCTGGTAAGTTTTCTTCCCGTAACCCTAGATATCCATTAGTGCTTCGGGTTCAACGTGTTCGTCTATGTTCGTTAGTGCTTCTCCGCCTTTCCCTTAGCTTCTTTACTGAATCTAGCTAGGCCTGACAGTTTTCTTTTGCGGTTAGATCCATAGTTTTAATCTGCCATACTGTAGCATCTTGCTGTCTCTGAAAAAATCCCATCTGGACCTTCTCTGTTCTGCTTAGCGCCATTGTAGGGCTCAGAAAAAACTTCTTTATTGAACCATGGTAGATCCAAAACTATACTATCATTTTGTGAAAACTGTTTCTTCAACACTTAGTAGATTTCAGCTCTGCCTCTTCTGTGTAAAAGCAGTTTAACCTTTAGTAGTTAGTAATCCGTCAGATACCATTAGCCCTCACTTAAACCGCCATCTTGACTTGAGTAGCAGTATCCGGTTTAACTTTCAAATTTGCCTCGATTAAATTTCCCAGTTTAACACCGGTTTAGTGCACATCAACCTTGACTCTTAAACCGGCCTTCACACCTCTTTTACAGTTTGTCTTCCAAAATGACCAAGCAATTCTCCGCTTGCAACTGGGTTCCTTCCCGGATCATAGAAACTCAACTCAATGGATATGTTCTGACTCGCGCTTTGGCCAAGAAAAGTGTCCTTCATTGGCGAGTCCCTGGCCCTAAATGCCCTCCTCAACCTCAAGATGGAGAAGTAATCGTGTTTATGCAACATTTAGACCGGGGTTTCAGCCCTCCCGGATCAAAAAAATTCCGGGATGTACTTGCTAGTTTTCAACTCCATCCTCAAGATATTGGGCCAAACTCTGTGTCCAACATATGCAACTTTCAAGTGTTCTGTGAAGTTTACCTTCAAGAAGAACCGACTGTTGAGCTCTTCCGGGATTTCTTCCACTTAAACTGCCGAACTGAATTCTCTGACGGCCCCAATACTGAACTTGGTGGCGTATCGATTCAGAAGAGAAAAGAAGTTGATTTTACCCACGCCAAACATCACAGCCATCCAAAAGACTAGAATCAAACCTAGTTCTATTGTCAGAACACCGCTCCTGCTGATGAAAACCCTCTGTCGGGTCACCATGCTCACTGGCTCAGCAACGGCCATCCACTGCCTCTGCGGCTTACTGCCAGACAACGACAAGCCTATGCTCCTCAACTTGCTAAGCTCCGGGCTTTCCTTGCGAACAGCTTAACCGGCATTGACCTCGTCCGCTGTTGGGTTTCTTGGGGTATCCTGCCCTTAAGCCGCCGCCCCGGTTTAATGCATGAATATACTGACAACGTCAAGGATCCTCAACAATATCATGAAATAGAAATGACTGATGATGAAGTCACTGAATCTGCCAAGAAGATGCTGGATGAACCAATCGCCGAATGCGGCAAAACTGGGTTGTGACCTTTTTATGCCTCCAACAAACCGCCAGCGGTAAAAAATTTAACTTTATGCTTATTGATCCGCCTCCGCTTTTAAAAATGTTCTAATAATCCTTTGTTTAACTTCATAGGCCAATAGCTCCTTCTGGAAGAGGAAAGCTCAAGATAAACTGGCAAGGGCTCCTCGTGTGAAAAGCAAAGTCACAAAGAGAGCAGCCAAGAAGAAAACCGCCGAGTCTTCTGATCCGCCAGAAGACGTTGATGAATCGGATTAAGAGGTAGAACTTGACTCCCTTGGTTCCTTTTCATACACCTTATTGACAATGACTATTCCCAGGATGATGCGGAGGCCAGCCGTGCGGACCATGTAGAGGTAATCTCTCTTTCCTCCGATTCAGATCTTGTGCCGGTTCAAAAATTTCGCCGTGCAGTTCGGAAAGTAAAATACTCTCACCCTCTTGCTCATTTGGATCCGTAATTTTCTTTGAAGACACAGCAAACTGAAGGTCGTCGCACAACACGGCACAGTGGCTAGCAAGTCACTTCTTCCGGTTTACCGGATACACCAACCCGAAAGCATCGTCCAGAGGTTTCTTGTTCTCCCAAAAAAAATTATCCTTTGAAGGGTTGCTTCCGATACCCACTTAATCCGTCTAATCCGAATTACCAGGTGTCTTCCAATTCTTCATCTGGCGGTTCATCAACCACTCAATTCCCTCCCGTCAAAACCGTCCCTGGGTAAGTATACTGCCCTTTAGATTTTTTCTTCATGCGTTGGTTTATCATACTAAAACTTTGTCTGATATTGTAGCGCCAAAGCCCGACTGAGCAAGAAAGCTAAAACTAGTATCCCCACTGAAGAAATTGAACTGGGGAGGACCCCAGAAGGCACTGGTGGAAATGCTGATAATACCGTCATGGATGATCCTGCCCCACAGGGTCAAAATACTGATGCTGATCCGCCGAAAGCTAACCCGGCTAGTCCTCGTGCTGATCCTCCAAGCCCGGCCAGGGATGAAGACCTGCCAAGCCCGGCTAGAGATACTATCCCTCCGTCAAGCCCAGCCAGGGATACTGTTAATCCACCAAGCCCAGCCAGGGATACCGTCAATCCGCCAAGTCCATCAAAAGGTGGCGATGATGATGTTATTATCACCAGTACAGGTCACACCAGCCCTGGCAATCCGGTTGTCCTATCAAAGCATACCGCCAAGGAAGAATTTGTTGCTATGGGCAAGGGAAAAGAAAAGACAGATTTATCCAGCTATGTTAACCTTTCTGCCCAAGAGCTTCATTCCGGCTTCTTACACCGCCTCTACACAAGCCGAGATTATGAGGCCGGTTTGGTGAACATGATGAAGGAGCTCTATGAGGTAACCTTCCAAACACTTTAATCTTGCTTGTTCTGTATATCTCCATTGTAGCCCCCAAGGGCCGGTTTGTCTCTTGAAGACAAACCGGGACTTGTGAATAAAGAATGCTTCAACTGAGTAGCCCCCAAGGGCCGGTTTAACCTTATCAAGGTGAACCGGGACTTGATGCTCCAAACTTCATTTTGCATTTGTACTTTTTGATCAAATATGCATTAGCCCCCAAGTGGCAAGATTCATACTTGTATGGAGCCTTGGGACTTTAAATAAGCAGTAGGAAAAAAGCATTCCGCATTAGCCCCCAAGTGCCAAGTGTATAACTGGTTATATGCTTGGGACTTTGAGAAAAATATCATCATCATCTGATCTTTGCAGGCCAATATAAACAACAAAGACTCCAAAATTGCTGATCTTCAAGAGAATATCAAGTCCCAACAATCAAAGACTTCCAAGGCCAAGGATGAGCTTAAAACCGCTTTGACAGCCATGGAACAACTGAAAGAAGGGTTCAAGAATGAACGTGCCAGCTGGGAAACTGAAAAGGCTGCATTGTTGAAATAGGCTGAAGACGCCGAATCAGCTCTTAAACCGGTGGCGGAAGAGCTAGCTGGGTTGAAGCGCCAAGTAAATGCCATGACCTCTGCAATATTTGGTAAATACTCTTTGTCCCAATTTCTTTAAATAACCATCTTTGAGATTGCCGGTATAACATCAAATTCTTAAACCGTTATAGGTAGCCGTGTTGCTCATTTGGGCTCTGACATGCAGATGAAGCTGAAGGCAGTATATACGCTGATTGCGCAACTGTATACTGGTGCGCAATGAGTTATCTGCGCAGTCTCATACAACAAACCGGCACCAACATTGATTAAAGAGACACTAGCCAAGTTGTCAATGACACCGGCACAGATAGAAGAGATGAAGCGATCTGCTGCCAGGGCCGGCGCTTTGTTAGCACTGACTCGGGCCAAAGCATGGATAGCTGACCTTGATCCAGTTGATATCGCCAAGGGCTTTCCGGATGAACAAGAAAATGGGTCAGTATTTGATAATGAAGCCCTCAAAGCCCTGACAAAGGAGATGCGCCCGCTGTCAAGCCAATTGGCTGAAGAGGCAAACTTGTCTATTCATTGGTCCTTCTATGATGAGAACAACCAACGGGTTGACACTGCTGTGAAAGAAGTACAGAACCTTATTCCGCCTATCCGTAAGCACATTATGCCCCTGATGTTGAACCGTCCAATCTTATAAGTGAAGAGGTTGTCTTTCAGGCTTTAAGCCGGATTGACTGGACCATCGTTGACTTCCAGCCACTAGGTGGGGAGGAGGAGGTTGAACAGGCGCCAGAAGATCCATCAACTTCACGTCAACATGGCGATGAGTCTTAATCCAGCAGTCGGGTTGATTTTCACAGAGTTTGTTCATGTGCAAAAAACAATCACCATTTTGGGCCTTAAAGCGCCTTGTAATAGGCTAGTTGGAATACTGTGATCTGCTGCCATCGCGCCCTGATACCTGACTTTATTTAATCCGCCATAATATCTGTAGTGCTGGTTTATATATATTGACAATATTATGCAATCCTTGTATCTGCATAAAGAAAAGTTGTCTTGGCGGTTTACCGCCGGACAGGTCATAATGCCCAACATATAACTTGGTATAGAACCAAGGTATAAAAATAAATCATACATGTCATATGAAATTATGTTGTTGGTTTACCAACGTGTTTGGAGTAAGGGTGAAAACCCAACAATTTGGGTGTTTGATAACTCCCACCATGCAGTGCTGGCATGTAATAAGTCATACCGGGTTATTATGAACACCATATGATCATATCGGCGACATGTAGTCAAAGCCAGACCAGGTTAAGAAACACCGATTTAATAATGAAGATGGTCAGACAACTTGTAGTTGAAAGCCAAGCCGGGTTAACAAACACCGGGTTATTAGAATGACTGATAGCCATACCGGGTCAATAGACACCGGTTTAACAGCAAAATTACCAAAGAAGAAAAAATCTTAACAAAGGCAAATAAAATCCTGTAGTCGAGGCTTTTCAAGGGCTGCCAGGCCCAAATTCGAGGCTTTTCATGGGCTGCCAGGCCGCTGAGTTGAACCATTTTACAAAGCCTTTTAAGATGGACCTCCAACTAACCAATCATCGTTTTAACTTTGACAAGTTAAGGGTCTGTATAAGATTGACTTGTCAAAGGTTCGGCGGGTCATGCCAGGATTACCTGGATAGGAGTGGATTACTTGATGAAGGCAGGTTAACCCGGGGTTTTAGGTGAATACACCAGGCTTCCAAGTCGAGCTTGATAGCATATTACAAGGGTCCTTTCAAACTCTTTGTTGCAGTGCACAAAGAGCCCCCAAGTAACTTTGTGAGTTGTGCTCAATGGGTGCCTATGTTTGAGCTGTGCATAGCATCCATACTCTCTTTGGCCCCTTGGGTGTGAAGCTCCCAAGCTGTATTGTGGCGTGATAGCCGGTTTAACAAGGTAGAACTCCGCTTTGCTAGCTGAAGCCCCCATGTAATGAAGAGATATTGGAAAAAACGTTAGAGGCCCTGCTTGTAGCAAGGATGCCAGTTTATTATATTGATCATAATATATACATTGCTGAAATATGTACATAAAAGGAGCCTATAGCTTAGGTGTAGTAAGGCCGAAGGAGAGCTATGTTCCACGGCCGCCGGGTCTTCTCCTCAGAACTGCGTGAGTCTTCTCGAATGTCAATGTGGTAGTATGATCCGTTGTGTAGATTTTTGCTGACCACAAAGGGCCCTTCCCAAGGTGGGGATAACTTGTGCATATCGGTCTGATCCTGGATGAGCCGGAGCACTAAGTCGCCTTCTTGAAAGGTTCTTGTTTTAACCCGGCGGCTGTGATAACGCCGCAGGTCTTGCTGATAAACCGCCGAATGAGCCAAAGCCATGTCCCATTTTTCATCTAACATGTCCGGTGCCTCCTGGCGTGCTTGCTCATTGTCCGCTTCAACATAATTGGCAACCCGGGGCAAGTCATGACGAATAGCACTTGGGAGGACGGCCTCTTCCCCGTAAACAATGAAGAAAGGTGTATAACCCGTAGATCGGTTTGGGGTGGTGTTTATGCTCCATAATACAGATGGTAACTCTTCCACCCAACAACCCGGCGTCCGCTTCAAAGGAACCATAAGCCGGGGCTTGATACCCTTCAGGATTTCTTGATTAGCTCTCTCAGCTTGACCATTAGACTGGGGGTGAGCCACGGATGCTACATCAAGCCGGATGTGCTCTCATTGACAAAACTCCTCCATCTCACCTTTGGAAAGGTTCGTGCCATTATCTGTAATGATGCTATGTGGAAAACCAAACTGGAAGATCACCTTTTTGATGAACTGAACCGCCGTGGCTGCATCACATTTGCTTACTGGCTCCGCTTCAACCCACTTAGTAAATTTATCAACCGCCACCAAGAGGTGGGTCTTCTTATCCTTGGACCGCTTAAAAGGACCCACCATATCAAGACCCCAAGTAGCGAACGGCCAAGTGATTGGAATTATCCGTAGCTCCTGAGCCGGAACATGAACTCGACGGGAAAACTTCTGACAAGCATCGCACCGCTTTACCAGGTCCTCAGCGTCGGCATGAGCCGTTAACCAGTAAAAACTGTGACGAAAAGCCTTAGCAACCAAGGATTTTGAACCGGCGTGATGACCACAATCGCCTTCATGGATTTCACGCAAGATATCTTGGCCCTCCTCAGGAGAAACACAACGCTGGAATACACCTGAAACGCTGCAATGGTGTAACTCGCCATTGTGAATAACCATGGACTTGGACCGCCGGTCTATCTGTCTGGCCAGAACTTCATCGTCTGGTAACTCGCCTCGGTTCATATACGCTAGATATGGAACCGTCCAATCCAGAAATATATGTAAAGCGGCAACCAACTGTGCCTCCGGATCAGGAACAGTTAAATCCTCCTCTGTGGGTAACTTCACAAACGGGTTAAGCAGAATATCCAGAAAAGTATTGGGCGGCACCGGTTTACGTTGAGACCCCAACCGGCTTAAAGCATCTGCCGCTTCGTTTTTGCACCGATCAATGTGCTCAACCTGATAACCTTTGAAGTGACCGGCCACAATATCCACTTCTCGTCGGTAAGCCACCATGAGGGGATCCTTAGAATCCCAAGTGCCAGAAACTTGCTGAGCCACCAGATCAGAATCTCCAAAGCAGCGAACCCGGCTTAAGTTCATTTCCTTGGCCACGCGGAGACCGTGGAGTAAGGCTTCATACTCAGCTACATTGTTAGTACAAGGAAACATTAAGCGGAGAACATAAAAAAATTTATCACCTCGAGGGGAAGTAAGGACAACTCCAGCCCCCGAGCCCTCCAATTGTCTGGACCCATCAAAGTGGATAGTCCAGTATGTGTTATCCGGTTTGCCAGCTGGTGCCTGCAACTCGGTCCAGTCATTGATGAAATCCACAAGAGCCTGAGACATGATGGTCATGCGAGGCATGTATTTCAAACCATGTGGTCCAAGCTCAATGGCCCACTTAGCAACCCGGCCAGTTGCCTCCCTGTTCTGGATTATATCCCCCAAAGGAGCAGAACTGACCACTATGATGGGATGGCCCTGAAAGTACTGTTTAAGCTTCCGACTTGCCATAAAAAACCCCATACACTAGCTTCTTCCAATGCGGATATCTTTGCTTGGACTCAATTAACACCTCACTGATATTAATAAACCGGCCTTTGAACCGGATATTCCTTCCCAGCCTCCCTGCGTTCCACCACAATGGCTACACTGACAGCCCGAGCATTAGCAACCACATATAATAACAGGGGCTAATTATCAACTGGAGCAGCAAGAACTGGCGCTTCAACCAACTGCTGCTTCAAGCCCTCAAACACCAAATTAGCTATGTCACTCCAGACAAAATTGTCTGTTTTCTTCAACATCTGATACAGAGGGATCGCCTTATCTCCCAAACGGCTGATAAACCGGCTTAGGGCTGCAATTCGACCTGCCAGTCGCTGAACATCATTGATACACTTCGGTTTAGCCAATGACGTAATCGCTTTGATCTTTTCCGAATTAGCTTCAATGCCTCTGTTGGACACCAGAAAACCTAAGAGCTTGCCTGCCGGAACACCGAAAACACACATGTCCGGATTAAGCATCATCTTATAAACCCGAAGATTGTCAAAGGTCTCCTTGAGATCATCTATCAATGTATCCTTCTTCCTGGATTTTACTACAATGTCATCCACATAGGCATGAACATTGCGCCCAATCTAAGTGTGAAGACAATTTTGCACACAGCGTTGTTAAGTTGCCTGAGCACTCTTGAGCCCAAAGGGCATAGAAACATAGCAGAAGGCTCCAAAGGGAGTGATGAAGGTTGTCTTCTCCTGGTCCTTAACTGCCATTTTGATCTGATGATAACCTGAATAAGCATCTAAGAAACTCAGACGCTCGCAACCCGCCATCGCATCAATGATCTGATCAATGCACGGGAGAGCAAAAGGATCTGCTGGACAAGCCTTGTTCAAATCCGTGTAGTCCACACACATGTGCCAAGTGCTGTTTTTCTTAAGGACTAGCACCGGATTAGCCAACCCCTCAGGGTGAAACACTTCGACGATAAACACCGCAGCCAACAGCCAGGCTACCTCCTCACCAATAGCCTTGCGTCTTTCCTCGCTAAAGCGGCGAAGAAACTGCTTGACCGGTTTAAACTTGGGATCAATATTGAGAGTGTGCTCAACGAGTTCCCTTGGTACACCTGGCATGTCAGAAGGCTTCCATGCAAAAATGTCTCGGTTCTCACGGATGAACTCAATGAGCACGCTTTCCTATTTCGAATCCAGATTGGTGCTGATGCTAAACTGTTTGGATGAATCACCAGGAACAAAGTCAACAAGTTTAGTCTCATCAGCCGGTTTGAACTTCAGGGTCGGTTCATGCTCAGTGGTGGGTTTCTTCATAGGGGTCAAGTCTACCAAATCAACATTGTCTTTATAGAACTTCAGCTCCTCTGTAGCACAAATCGACTCAGCATAGGCTGCATCACCCTCCTCGCAATCCAAAGCGGTCTTTCGACTTCCTTGTACTGTGATAGTCCCCTTATGACCCGGCATTTGAGCTGTAAATAAATATAGCAGGGCCTCACCATGAATTTTGCATAAGCCGGCCGTCCAAACAGTGCATGATATGGGCTCTAGATTTTCGCCACTTCAAAGGTCAATGTTTCAGACCTGAAATCGTGCTCATCTCCAAACACAACCTCCAAAGCAATCTTGCCAACAGGATATGCCGATTTACCTGGTACTACACCATGGAAAACAGTGTTTGGCGGTTTAAGACTCTTGTCTGTCAACCCCATGCGACGGAAGGTCTCATAGTACAGGTTGTTGATACTGCTCCCTCCATCCATCAGTAGCTTAGTAAATTTGTAACCTCCCACCTGAGGTGCCACCAGCAAAGCTAGATGACCCGGATTGTCAACCCGGGGCGGATGATCCTCTCTGCTCCACACAATGGGTTGCTCGGACCACCGCAAATAACGTGGCACTGCCGGTTCAACAGCATTAACTGCCCTCTTGTGAAGCTTCTGATCGTGCTTGCATAAAATAGTAGTGAACACATGATACTGGCCGCCATTCAACTGCTTTGGGTGACTCTGATAACCTGACTGCTGCTAATTACCTTGATTATTCTGTTGGTTATTACCACCCTGGTTGTTCTGGTTGCCCTGATTATTCTGAAATCCAGAGTTTGAACCGCCGCCACCATGAAACCCTGGACCTGAACCGCCCGACAGACCCTGATCATACCGGAAGAGATTAGAGTTTTTGAACTCCTTCATAATGAAACAATCCTTCCAAAGATGTGTTGCTGGAACCTCCTTAGTCCCGTGCTTTGGGCAGGGCTGGTTTAATAGACGCTCCGGATTCATACCTCCACCGCGCTGGACGGTTTACCTTTACGACGCTGCATATTGGTGTTAGCCACAAAATCCGAATTATCTGCTTTGCGCTTACCATTATTCCCATGGCTCCCTTGGTTGTGTTGTTGTCCCTTTGCACCGCCGTTCTTATTTCCCTTCTCCAGTTTCTCCTCATCAGAATCGGCATATTTAACCAGAGCTGACATAAGTGTTCCCATGTCATTGCAGTGGCGCTTGAGCCGTCCCAACTTCATCTTCAATGACTTAAACCGGCATATACGCTCCAGCGTTATGATTGCTTGGCCAGCATTAATCTGGTCTGACGAATGCAACACTTCTGAAACCCGGCGCACCCAATGAGTTGTTGACTCGTTCTTTCCTTGAACACAGGCATCCAGATCCACAATGGACATAGGTTGTTTGCACATATCTTTGAAATTGGCTATAAACCAGGCCTTCAACTGGTCCCATGACTCGACGGAGTTGGCTGGTAGGTTCTTCAACCAAGTATGGGTTGTCCCTTCCAACATCATGGTAAAGTACTTCGCACATGCCGCTTCATCCACATCCAGCATCTCCATTGCCATCTCATAACTTTCAACCCATGCCTCAGGAGGTTGATCGGCGGTATAATTAGGCACTTTACGCGGACCCTTGAAATCCTTAGGCAATCGCACATTACGAAGGGCCGGAATGAGACACGGCACTCCCCAGGAACTGAAGGCAAGTCCGGTCCCTCGCTCTACCGACGCCACTGGTTGAACCGGGGCGGGTTGACGACGACCCATGTATTGTGCTGCTAAAGCGGCCTCCCTTCATGCTCTGCCATTATCCACCACATCCTGGGCATTCGCCCCACCGCGTGCCGTATTGGGCCCTTGAGGGGTATCACGGCATCGCGCACTGTTGGATACCTCTGGTTCATCTATGTGCCTACTATAACTTTTGCTCGGATGGGTGGTTGAATGAATTCTGTCACGGCTATAAGAATAAGCATGCTACTGCACAACGGCGGTCTGAAGAAGATCCCTGGCCCGCCGCGTCTCAACCGCCTCCAGTGAATCGCCCTCCATTGGAATAGCTGCCAGGCGAGATGCTGCAGCAATCATGTTATCCAAAGGGCTAGAAAAGTGACCCGGTGGTGTTGATACATATTGCGGCGGGTTATCCGTTCGACAGGGCGGATCTGTCATCCGTGGTTGATCCGGCGCTGCCCTAGGTGCCTCGGTCCAGTTAATGGCTACCAGATTACTTGGCCCAGCCCCCGGCATATTAAAGAGATTAAGTCCTTCGAAGACCGGTGGCATACGAGATCGGTACTTCCTTCGCATTACGTTGTTTGACGCGTTCTGATCCAACATGAGCCGGTAATTCTGCGCCTGGATCTGCTGTGACTGGGCATCCAAAGCGGCCTGTTCTTTAGCCATCCTAGCGTCCTCAGCTGCCAGGTCCTCCTTAGCCTGTGTTATCTAGTCTTTTAGTTTGGTAACCTCCGCATTATGCTGATCATGTGTCTCTGGGGTAACTGTTGTGGTTAAAAAGGTCGCCCAGGCATCCATCAAACCAGAGAGAACTTGAGTCGGTCAGTGCGCCGGGCCTCCTTTCGCGGCTGCTGATCCGGACGTCATTGCTGTTGTAGATGAAGACTGCAAGGTGGGCTGTGTTCCGGCCATGAAGATTGCGACTCGGTTTGGCGGTTCAAGAAATTCTGGAATACTAGTACCATCGGAATACCCTTCGAACACACCATCATGACCTTGGTACAGGGACTCGGTTTCGCCGGTGGATGACTCGCCATCGGAATAAACGGTCGTCTCACCTTCGGACACCGGTTCAGATCCGATCCCATGGACACATCCTATGAACGCACGCTTCATGGCAGGCTGAATCCGGGCGGGACTCGCACGCTGAGCGGTCTCGACGAGATCGGTGCAGATGTCCGACTTAGGGCCCGGTTCACCGATCTTGCCGATGAAAACATGAATTCCGCCAAAGGGGACCCGGTACTCGTACTCGATTGAGCCGGCCTCGGGGCCCCATCCTGCGTCATCGATGTAAAGCTTGTCACAACGACTCTTGGTCATCTGGCCAACCGCGTACCCTTTGAGTCCTTCAAAGCTTCCCTTCAAGAACTCGAAACCATCATGCAATAGCCCCACGGTGGGCGCCAACTGTCATGGAAATATCACGTCAGATGTCCTCATGAAAGGACTTAGTCGTGGAGCCATCGCGATGGGTTAGCTTGAAGGGGTTACTTAGTCGTGGAGCCATCGCGACGGGTTAGCTTGAAGGGGTTAAACCGGACAAAGGACATGAGAGTTCTATACTAGTTCGGCCCCTTATGATGAAGGTAAAAGCCTATGTCTAGTTGTGATGGAATTGATTGGGTTTCGATGACCAGGGAGCAAATACGCTTTGCCTGGGTCTCGAGTTGTTGTTTCTTGTCCCTGAACCGCCGGCGGGTCATCCCTTTATATACACAGGTTGACGCCCGGCCGGTTTACAGAGTCCAGAGGCCGGCTCATACAAGCGTCCGGCTCGGTCTCCCCTTTCCTAACTTACAACACAAGTTATACAATCATAGCGGTTTACAACTATGGGCCCTAATCCGCCTTTGGGCTCTGGGCCTCTAAGCTTCATCAGTAAAGCGCCATCTTTGGTGTCTTTGAAAGTGTGTTATATCGACTAGAGGGGGGTGAATAGGCGATTTTTATGAATTCTTCACTGAGGAATTTGCTGGTGAGGAAATTCCTAAATGAAGAACTACTTGCAATGGAATAAGTACTCAGAAGGGAACACAAAGGAACACAGACATAGTCATCATGATGAAATGAAGACAAGCACAGAGTACAGAAAGCGTAAACACGGGATAACACAAGGAAGAAGACGAACAGACTGAAGAAATAGAGATGAGGAAATTGAGAAAGTCTTCAGTCAAAGTCTTCAAACAGATTTGAACAAGCACACAACAACATACATGAGGAATTTAAAGAGTTGAGGAAATAGAACCAGTATGCTTGGTGAAGACAATGATTTGGTAGACCAGTTTCAACTGCTGTCTCAGTTGTACATCTGGTTGGAGCGGCTGAGTATTTAAACTCGAGGACACCCAGTCCCGTACACATAGTCCTCACCGTATTCTCCTTGAGCTAAGGTCACACAGACCCCACCCAATCACTCGTGGTAAGTCTTCAGGTGACTTCCGAACCTTCACAAACTCGGTCACTCGGCGATCCACAATTCCTCTTGGATGCTCTAGATCTTGACGCCTAACCGTCTAGAAGAAGCACAGTCTTCAAAGGAAACAAGCGTCGGATCCACGCAGGATCAATCTCTTCAGTGATGCTCAATCACTTGGGGTTTTGTAGGTTTGGGTTTGGGATTTCCTCACTTGATGATTTTCACTTAAAGTCCTCGGAGGATGGGTTGCTCTCAAATGACAAGTGTCAGTTTCCCTCAGAGCAGCCAACCAACTAGTGGTTGTAGGAGGCGGCTATTTATAGCTTAGGGAGCAGCCCGACATGATAAGACATAAATGCCCTTGTCTGATATGACCGTTAGGTGGGTAGATATTTTGGGACAGCTAGCGTGTAGCACAGCAACGGTCGGAATTTTGAGGTTCGAATTCCTCAGGGCTATCATGTTCCTCACTTGGTAGGCAATCCGCACTGGCGAATTCCTAACTCTTCAGTCAGAACAAATTTCTCAGAGACCAGAAGAACTTCGTCTCTGTCACTGAAGAATATGGCTGAACTGTGCGAGATTACCAATGGCTGAACTCGAAGGGATTGGTAGGTGTAGGATTTGAGTTGAGCATCACATGGAAATTTCTCCTTAGTATTTCCTCGACCCCCTTTAACAGTACGGTGTTTCCTATGACTCAAGAAAGAGAAAATTAAACTATGAAAACAAAAGTCTTCGCGCTTCATGTTCGTCGAATGATTATCAAGTCTTCAAGGTCACACCAATTTCTTCACTTTCAAAGTCTTCAGAAAGTCTTCAGTAATCCAAAGTCTTCAGTCGAAGAACTTCATTTTTAGGGGTCGACTTTCTCTGTAAATATCAAACTCCTCATAGACTTATAGACCTGTGTACACTCACAAACGCATCAGTCTCTTAACCTATAAGTCTTCAATACACCAAAATCACTAAGGGGCACTAGATGCACTTACAGTCTTTATGGGCTTCAATGTAGTTGAGGGTGAACCGGCCCCTCCTGGGCGGTTTACACTTAGTAGTTATATCCCCAACACTAGCAGTCTTCAATTATGTAAAGGGTAAGATTGTGTACTATAGATTTTGTTGCAAAGCAAGGGATGTACTGCAGAAAATGGTAAGATTGTTAAAGAATATGGTAACATGCAAATATTGGAGTAATTGAAAGAACTGTACAACAGTTGAAATTAAAGGACAAAAATTTATAATTAAACAGATAGTGTAACCATGATGTCATGGAAATATGAGAGTAATTCAAAGAACAATACATCATTAATTTGCCTAATATAGAAAGAAGAAAAATCCCCTTTGATGTATATGCTGCATGTGGCACCTTTTATACAAATGTAGCAATATATAATATATGATAAGGAAAGTAGGCCATGTCAACCGAGGTAGGGTGAGATTGAACATACCATGCGCCTCCTGAAGTCATCTAGTACGATGAGATGGAACTCCACGGATGTCTGGCCGAGGCCGCAAAGTCCTGACGTGTTCGTGCACTGTACACTCTATGGATGAAAGAAAACCCTTAAACCAGCTCGAAGAAAAATGAATTCACGAGGGTTTCGGCCGGGTGATTAAAGTGGATAGGCGGACTGGGATAAGAGATGAGTGAATGTTTCAGTTAATTAGTTACCTTGTTGTCCATGAGAAAAAACCCTCAATACCACGGATTCCCCAATCGAGGTGAGCTGGGTCGACGGCGAGCAGCGTTGAGAAAGTTGATTGCGATAGGCGACGGCAACTGGCAGTGGCAAAATGTCGTGGGGTTTGCCGACAACCCACTGCGGCCACAAGCGTTGAGCTAAGTGGTTGCCATGGCGAGAGGCGATGACATGCAAAGTCGCGAAAGAGCTAGTGCAGGTGTGAATGGGGACCGGGGGGTGGCGGGCAGGGTGTGGATTTTGTGATGTGGTGATGGAGAGGGTTTTCTTTTTTCCTTTTTGAATCAGGTGGTGAGGGTTTTCTGTCCCACAAAGCATTTTGGAGGCAACGGTTTGCTAGAGCCAAGCGTGTGTGATTTACTTCTATTTTCAGAAGAAAAAACTGGGAACATGAAAGTCACTACACACGGTTCCTATCTGGGAAAATAACCAAGTTTCAAGTGGGTCCACATTTCTTTCGTTGGTTGAATATGGAATTTTTACGCATGCTAAACATTCACCCTAATATGCATAAAATTCCATCAACCAAACTGATTTCATCCATATCCCACATTTATACATAAGTAAACATAGATATAAGCATACTCATGCATATATAATAAGCGTACACAAGCATGGTTCAACCATATATGGTTCAACCATCATTAAGCATACTCAAGCACATTTATAATTAAGACACTACATAGCCATATATAGTTCAATCCCACATCTCATCTGCCGGCATGATGGTGAAGCTTCTCCAGGTACTCAGCGTACATGGCATGTGCCACCCTACAAGAATACTTCTGCTTGAATGAGCCAATGGCTCGTCCTCTTGCATGTGCCAGAACACTTTCATACACGCCATGAGGCTTTTGGTTGCAAAATGGGCATCGAAAGCCCCCATCCCAGGTCCTAATATGCTTGCTCTGAATTCCCACATAAATCTCCCTGAGCTTTTTCCTCTTGTACCTCCACTGGACATCTTCATCCTCGTTGTCAACATCGTTAGATAGCACCTATACATATCGTAAAAAAATGTGGCATCAAATTTGGAATACAAATTAATCTCTAGCGAACATTTGGCAGTGCTACTTGTGAGCTGTGTTGGGATTTCCTTGAAGAGGAGAGGATGATGCAACATAGAAGAGATAAGTATTTCCATCAGTTATGAAACCAAGGTTATCAATCCAGTAGGAGAACCAAGCAACACTTTGTAAACAACACCTGCACACAAAGAACAAATACTTGCAACCCAACGCATAGAGGGGTTGTCAATCCCTCAACGATTACAAGCAAGATTAAACGGTATAGTTTTTCATAGATAGATTGAACAAAATAAAAAATAAAATAACTAAAAGGAAATTGCAGCAAGGTATTTTTGGTTTTAATATATGGTAAAAGATAGACCCGGGGGCCATAGTTTTCACTAGAGGCTTCTCTCCTGAAAAAATCATAAGGTGGGTAAAGAAATTACTGTTGGGCAAGTGATAGAAAAACAAATAATTATGATGTTATCCAAGGCAATGATCATATATAGGCATCACGCCCGAGACAAGTAGACCGAAACAATTCTGCATGTACTACTATTACTCCACACATCGACCATTATCCATCGTGCATCTAGTGTATTAAGTTCATGGAAAAACATAGTAGTGCCTTAAGCAAGATGACATGATGTAGACAAGATAAACTCACGTAATAATAAACCCCATCTTTTTACCCTTAATAGGAACGATACATATGTTTCATGTCCCTTTCTATCATTGGGATTCAGCACCGCAAGATCAAACCCATTACAAAGCACCTCTTCCCATGGCAAGATGTAGCGACCAGAATTCAAACAGTCTGATCTTTGTGCATCAGTGTCATCCCTGGATCGGTAATGCTGACACGCACAGTACTTGAAGGATTTATAACAGAGTAGCAATCACACACTTATTACATCGAATGACTCAAAAGAGAACTTATTACAACAAATAAGGCTTAAGGTCATCTATTAATGATAACAGCAGAAGGCTTGGAAGATAAGCGAGTCCATCAAATCCAACGGCATCACTGAGTATAAGATCACGACCTAAGGCACCTTACTCGTCGTCTGAAAAGTCTGCAACATGAACATTGCAGCCCGAAAACGGGTCAGCACATGGAATATGCTGGCAATGTAACACATAGAGAGTAATGAATAGAATAATGTTATCACTACATGCATATATGGCTGGTTGAAAGCTCTATAGTTACAGTTTTGCATAAAGCCAATTTTTCCCTACTACAAAGGAATAAATTTTATTTAACTATCATGGTGGTTGTTAAACATTGTGAAGGGTACTCCAACTCAATCCCAATTAAGCATCATCATTAACCCAACAAAAAAATTAAATTAAGTAACATGATGAGATTCACATGATAATCCAGATACTAGATACTCAAAACGTCCATAACCGGGGACAAGGCTAACCATGATTAGTTTATACACTCTGCAGAGGTTTGCGCACTTTTCCCCGCAAGACTCGATCTCCTCCGCTTGATTTCTCGCACTACATGGTGTTTGAGAAATGGATGACCAAGACACAGTCTTTCAGAAGCATTAACTCTCTACTTCGGGTAGAGAGTACCAACCTACATCCCCTACATCTGCTAGTCTACCTCTTCAAGAGCTCATGCAACTTAATCAACTATGCTAGAGCCCATAGTAGCTTGCGGCTGCACACGAAATTTTCTAGCCTGAATAATATCATGATCCCTTTGAGCCTCGGCGGTGGTCCATAGGAGAATCACACGGTACCCCGGGATTTCCAAAAATACAGGCAACACTGGGTTCCCCAGGTGCCTCAATCCACCCAGATGTGATTTTAAGTTGCCACCTTAAATAAACCATCAATTAACAATCTCACATCTGTCATGGATACACTCACCCAATCCACGTCTACTAGCATAGCATGGCAATATAAGCAAACGGAAGTAACTCCCAAAGGTTTGATAATAAAATAGGTAATAGATTCTACCTCATCTACTTCCCAAAACCCATATATTAATCAGATCCTAATCATGCAATTGTTTGAGGATTGATCTAATGCAATAAAACTGGGTAGTAAAGAGGTATGATCAAAGTGTTACTTGCCTTGCTGATGATCCATGAAACCTAGAGATTCGAAGTAGCAAGCGGCGCACTCCGAGTACTCTATCGCAAACAAACAAGCATACAATAAGTACTCATCTAATGCACAGGGAAAACTCAAATAAGAGATCTAACCAGAAAGTTCAACTTAAGAACTCCGATTTGCAAAAAGAATCAAATCAAACAAAGCAACGAAAGTCAAACGGCAAAAGAAACAAGCCTCGTTTACTAATCTGGACCTAAGTCAAATTTTACAGTAGCAAAAACTTGTTTGAGTTGGTTAAATGGAAAGAGGGTTTCGAGACAAAACTCTAGGCGCTTGAATCGCCTGATTCCGATAAACGAGCAAAAAGTTATACTAGAACGAAAATCGGATCTGAAATCACGATCCGGAATAATCGCGGAAAATCCGAGAAAGAGAAAAACGGACGAACGGGCTAACGGACGAACGTTCATTGTCTGCGGCTAAAAGACGAAAATCGTTCATTAAAACGAACGAACGAACGGGCATTCGCTAAATAAACTAAACCGGGAAAAAAATAAAAACCTATCTAATAAATAAAAAAACGGATCTAGGTTTTTTTAAAAACAATCGGTTTTCTCACGAAACTCGAGGCAGCAGCGGTCGGCGGCGAGACGATCGGCGGTGGGGCGGTCGGCAACGGCGGTCGGCGGCGGCGGTGGGGCAGTCGGTGGCGAGGGGTGGCGACCACGATGGCTCGCGGCGGCGGCGGCTCGCGGTGGTGCGCGGATCGAGGGCGGCGGCGGCTAGGGTTTCAGGTGGGCTCGGGGTGGCCTCCTGGCGCTTATAAAGGCCGGGCGGGTCAAGTGTCCTAGTCGGACACGGCCCGGTTAGGTCGGTTTGCATTTTTTTAAAATAATTGTGCATAGAAAAACAAATAAAAGAAATACTAAACAGACTCCAAAAAACCCGAAATAAATTTTCGCCGTCCTCTAAAATCGAGCCAGACAAGATGAACATTTATTTGGGGCCTAAATGCAATTTTGAGAAACGCGCATTTTTCCTAATTCAAATAAAATAGCGATAAAACTCCAAAATAAAATCTTTTGATTTTAATATTAAATCCTCAATATTTCTTTATTTTGGGAAAGTCATTTTATTCGCTCTCTCATATTTTTATAGTAGAAATAATTGAAGATAAAATAATTAAAATCAAATGATCCTATTTTCAAAATTTGAGAAAACTTAAATATGAAAATAACGAAATCCCCAACTCTCTCCATGGGTCCTTGAGTTGCGTAGAATTTCTAGGATTGAGCCAAAATGCAATAAAATATGATATGCAATGATGATCTAATCTTTGTACCACCAAGGCACAAATTTTGGCATCAAAGTGGTAGGAGCTGCGAGTGCACATGGCAGCCTGGATGGCTATGGTACTCGCAGTGGCAATGGCAATGGAAGTCATTAGTCATGTATTATGATTGATCTTCCCATTTATGCTTTATGTGTTGATGTCCTATCAATATGTTGCATGTTTGATCTTCATGTCTGAACTGTTTGTTATGTCTACTTTGAACAATTTATCAGCTACTTTGCATGAATACTTGGATACATATCAGATACGTGATACGAGGATAGGCCCGGCACGACAATTTTCTAAAAACTAGGATACGGGGATACGTTTGTATGTACATATTAATTACTAAAAATGAAAAAACAATGAGTTTTTGGTAGGAAGCGTACGTTTTATTGAAGGCACCGCAAGTGCTTAACAAATACTAGATTTCTTCAGTTAATTCATTCTTCCTTCAATGGACGACGTCGATGGTTCAACATAATTGCTTAACAAATATGGTAACCAGATCGCAATTCTCACATCAAATTCACACCCACGTAGTCGCATAGATAGATAAATAGCATAATTTAGGTTCATGTTCTCATACTACAAACCAGTCCACAAATGAAAACAAGAGTTCACAACTAGTTCACACATAAAACAGGAAGTTTTCACGTTGAACAAAGGGGTTGTGGCTTGTTTCACCTCATTATCTGCATATCATCCCTGTAAACTTGCTTATCGAGTAATAAAGTGTGTTTCCCTCAAAAAAATTCAGTGATGTAACTTCAAATGTAAAAGTAGAATCATAGATATTCTGTCTAGTTCCAACATTCCAAATTGAAAATTTGGGATGTTACAAACCTACCCCCCTAAAGATGAATCTCGTCCTCGAGATTCAGGTTGGCTAGAAAATAGGTGAGGGTGGTCCTTCCGTAGATCTTCCTATCGCTCCCAGGTGGCTTCATCTTTGGTATGGTGGCTCCACTGAACTTTGCAAAACTTGATAACCTTGCTGTGCGTGACTCGGCTGGCATATTCAAGAATTTTGACTGCTTTCTCCTCATAGGTCAAATCACTATCCAACGGAATCGCTTCCAATGGCATGGTGTCTCTCAGTGGTATATCAGCCATCTCTGCGTGGCACTTCTTCAACTAGGAAACGTGGAACACATCGTGAACTCCTGACAATCCTTTGGGCAGTTCCAACTTGTAAGCAACTTCTCCCATACGCTCCAGAACATCGTATGGTCCTACAAAACGTGGCGCTTAACTCCTTAACTCCAAAGCGCTTAACTCCTCCAAGTGGAGATACAAGAAGATAAACTCTATCACCAACTTCGTAAATTGTCTCCTTGCGTTTAGAATCTGCGTAGCTCTTCTTCCTGGCCTTGGCTACCTTGAGCCTATCGCGAATCAACTTCACGTTTTGCTCAGATTCTTCAATCAAATCTAGTCCAAATAAATGGTGGTCTCCAACTTCATCCCACAACAACAGTGTCCTGCACCTCCTTCCGTACAGAGCTTTGAAAGGGGCCATCTTCAAACTGGATTGATAACAGTTGTTGTAAGAGAACTCCACATATGGCAAATTCTCATCCCAACTAGATCCATAATGGCGCACAAGCTCTCAGCATGTCCTCCAGAATCTGATTGACTCTCTCGGTCTGTCCATCTGTCTGCGGATGAAAGGTTGTACTGAACTCTAGCTTGGTACCCAAGGTCTCAAACAACTGATTCCAGAACTTTGAGGTAAACTGGGTTCCTCTATCCGATACAATGCTCCTCGGAACTCCATGCAGACATACGATCCTGGTCATGTATATCTTTGCCAACTTAGCACTGGTGTAAGTGGTCTTCACTGGGATGAAATGAGCTACCTTCGTCAAACAATTGACTACAACCCATATCGAGTCATAGCTTGAACGAGTCCTGGGCAATCCCGTGATAAAATACATGCCTAGCTTATCCCACTTCCATTCGGGTATCGGCAATGGCTGTAGCAATCCTGCTGGCTTCTGATGCTCTGCTTTCACTCGCTGACATACATCACATATTGCTACATACTCCGCAATATCCTTCTTCATTCCGGTCCACCAGAAAGTGTCCTTCAAATCCAAATATATCTTGGTATTTCCTGGGTGGATCGAATATGGCGAATCATGGGCCTCTTGCAGAATCAACTTCCTGATCTCCGGGTCATTAGGCACATAGACGCGATCCTCAAACCATAAGGTATCGTGCGCATACTCACAAAAACCTTTAGCTTTTCCTTTGCTCATCTTCTCCTTTATCTCAGCAATCTCCTTGTTAGTATTCTGAGCTTCTCTGATCATATCCATCAAAGTAGACTGAATCTCCAATGCTGCTACACAGCCTCTCGGAACTATCTCCAAACATAGCTCGCGAAGATCCTCGGCTAACTCCTTCAGTAACTCTCTAGTCATGAGTGTGTTGACATGGCTCTTGCGGCTCAACGCATCGGCTACTACGTTAGCCTTTCCGGGGTGATAATGCAATCTCATATCATAATCCTTGATGAGCTCCAACCATCTCCTTTGTCTGATATTCAACTCCTTCTGCGTGAAGATGTACTTCAAACTCTTGTGATCCGTGTACACCTCACATTGGTTTCCGATGAGAAAATGTCTCCATGTCTTCAATGCATGTACTACGGCTGCTAACTCCAAATCATGTGTAGCATAATTCAACTCATGGGGTTTAAGTTGTCGTGAGGCATACGAAACAACTTCTCCCTCCTGCATAAGCACTGCTCCAAGTCCTCAACGAGAAGCATCGCAATATACTTCATAATCCTTGCACTGATCAGGCAGAATCAACACTGGTGATGTAACCAAATTTTCTTCAACTCCTTGAAACTGGCCTCACATTCCTCAGTCCATTTGAACTTGGTGTCCTTCTTTAACAACTCCGTCATGGGCTTCGCAATCTTTGAGAAATTTTCAATGAACCTCCGGTAGTATCCTGCGAGTCCAAGAAGACTCTGGATCTCTCCAACTGTTGTTGGGGCTTCCCAGTTTGTCACAGTGACAACTTTGGTGGGGTCTACTCCTATTCCTTTTACGGATATAACATGTCCGAGGAATCCAACTTCCTTCAACCAAAACTCACATTTGCTGAACTTGGCGTATAACTGATGTTCTCTGAGCTTCCCAAGTACCAAACGCAAATGCTCCTTATGCTCCTCTTCATTCTTTGAGTGGACCAAAATATCATCAATGAACACCACGACGAACTTATCCAGAAACTCCATAAACACCTTCTTCATCATGGTCATGAAATAGGCAGGTACGTTTGTCAGGCCAAATGACATAACGGTATACTCATACAGCCCGTACCTGGTGGTAAAAGTCGTCTTAGGTATATCCTGCTCTCGAATCTTCAACTGGCGGTATCCTGATCGCAGATCAATCTTGGAAAATACTTTAGCTCCTTGCAACTGGTCAAACAAGTCATTGATCACCGGCAGCGGGTACTTGTTTTTGATTGTCACTTCATTCAATCCTTGATAATCAACAACCATCCTTAATGATCCATCTTTCTTCTCCACTAGAAGCACTGGTGATCCCCAAGGTGACGAACTTGGGCGAATAGCCTTTATCCAGTAACTCCTTGATCTGCTACTTAATTTCCTCCAAATCTTTTGCGGGCATCCTGTACGATCTCTTTGATATTGGTCCTGTGCCTAGCAAAAGCTCAATCAAAAACTCAATGTATCTACCTGTTGGCATGCCTGGCAACTCCTCTGGAAATACGTCAGGAAAATCCTTCATCACTGGTACTTCCTCCTGTACAACTCCTGATAAGGAATTTACTTGAGTCCTCTTTGGCACATGCCGGGATACATACTTGATCCTTCTTCCTTCTAGCGTGGTAAGCAAAATCGACTTACTGGCGCATTCAATGTTCCTTCCATACTTCGATAACCAATCCATGCCTAATATCACATACAGTCGTTGCGATTCCAGTACTATTATGTCTGAGGGAAACACATAGTTACCAATCCTTAATGGTAACCGATCACACCATAGACTAGCCATATACTCTGCTCCTGGCGAGGTTACTAACATGGGTGACCTAAGGGCTTGGGTTGGCAGTTTATACTTATCCACAAATCCCCTTGATATGCATGAATGTGATGCACCAGTATCAAAAAGAACGATTGCAGTAAATGACTTAACCAAAAACTTACCGATTACTGCATCTGGCTGGGCTTCAACCTCCTCCACGCTAATGTGGTTCACCTGTCCTTTGCTGAAAGGGTTGGGCTTCTTCCCAGAGCTTCCATTGCCATTTCCATTCTTGGCTTCAAGACATTCGGTAGCATAATGTCCAGTCTTCTGGCATTTGTAATAGATAATGTGGCTCAGATCCCTCTTGGCTGGTGTTGAAGGGTTGGTGCAGTTCTGTCCGTTGCTTCCTCCATTCCCATTACCATTTTTGGGGCCACTATGGTTGTGCAAACTTCCTCCTTCATGGGTATGCTGAAAATGTCCTCCCAAGCTCGGGGTAAAACGAGGCTTCTGCTGAGCTCCAGAATTGTACTTACCTGGTCCATACTTCCTCTTGCGGTTGTCAATCTGCTACTGCTTCCCTTTAATCATGAGAGCTAGGTCTATCAACTCATGGTAGTTGTTGAAGGTTTCTACCATCAATTGCATGCTCAGCTCATCATTCAGTCCTTCCAAAAACTTCTCCTGCTTAGCTGCATCAGGAGCAACGTCATCTGGGGCATAACGTGTTAGTTTACTAAAGTCATCCACATACTGACCAACAGTACATCCTCCTTGGCGCAAGTTGCAAAACTCGCGCTTCTTCATGGCCATTGCTCCTGCTGAAACATGGGCAGTACGGAAAGCCTGCTGAAACTGATCCCATGTGACGGTGTCGATAGGATAAGTGGCTGTGAAATTCTCCCAGCATGATGTTGCGGGTACATCAAGCTGATGTGCGGCAAAATGCACCTTCTCCGCATCTGTGCATCCTGCAGTGGTCAACTCCCTTCCCATCTTGCGGAGCCAATCATCTGCAACTATCGGCTCGGTGCTACTAGAGAACACCGGCGGATTCAGCCTTAAGAAACGGGCTAAGTAATCAACAGGTGGTGGTGGTGGTGGGTTGTTGTTCTTGTTGTGGTTCCCCTGATTCTGATTCTGGACTAGCATCTGCATCAATGCATTCTGCTGCTGGATCAACTGAGTGAGCTCCGGTGGGAAAGCAAATCCATTGTCACGTCTCGGAGGCATCTGAGGGTTTAGAAAAGATGAGAATATAGAATAGAATGAGGTCTATAGAGAAAAACACTACTCATATGCACATGAGACAGTTGCAAACAATATCACTCCAATCAATTCAAACAAGGGCATACAACGGTCTAACTATCGTTACAAAAGTGCTCGGACTATACTATATACATGGGGGAATACTACTAATGTTATGGTGGTCGACTAGAAAAATTGATCGGTCGAAGACTCCATGATATCTACTCCAGCTTCACCAACAAAGTCATCATCGCTATCGGCTGGGTCTGAGTCGGTGTCATCGATGATGATGTAGTTCTCCGGGCAAGTGCAATCATCGTCTTCTCCTCCAGTCACGGGGAATCCCATAAATACTTTTAGCTTCTTCTTCAGATCATCATTCTTCTCCACAAGTGTCATCATTTCCTCCTCATATCCATCACATGTAGACTTAAGTTCTTCCTCCAGCTCCACGATCTTGGTCATAGCCTTCTTCAGATCTATCATGCCTGCGCACATCTGGTTCTCCTGGCGACGAATGTGCTGGTTTAGCTCCTGGATGAAAACTGCAATTGATCTATCCTTCCTGGTGCTGATCGTCTCCCATTGATCATCTCGGCGCCCACAAATCTGGTAGATAGTATCCTTGAGATCCTTGTGGTAAACTTCTCCAATGCGTCCCATGGTGATGTGGGTTGCCATGCTCTTTCCTAGACTCTAGGTTGGTGCATCAAACGAAAACTCTATGGGCTCAGTGACTGGCATGAACGTTCTTCCTGGAACTTGAACTTGAATCATCCAACGCTCTTCTTCGGGTAAAGTGGTGATGTAGGTCCCGGTGAAGCTTGGCACTCCGAAGTTCAGGTATCTAGTAACTTCCTTCAAGTGGCGTCCAAAGGGTGTATCTTCATCCGGTTGCGTGAACTTGTTCCTTGCATCCGCCATCCTAAAAGAGTAGAAAAGATGAGGAGTCAGAAATGAGAAGAGAGAGTAGTGATATAGGGCTTAAGCTTAGTGGTCGTGTCCTACAGTCAGCGTGTGCTCTGATACCATCTTGTAGCGACCAGACCTCAAACAGTCTGATCTCTGTGCACCAGTGTCATCCCTGGATCGGTAATGCTGACACGCACAGTACTTGAAGGATTTATAACAGAGTAGCAATCACACACTTATTACATCGAATGTCTCAAAAGAGAACTTATTACAATAAATATGGCTTAAGGCAAACTAATAACGATAACAACGGAAGGCTTGGAAGATAAGCGAGTCCATCAACTCCAACGGCATCACTGAGTATAAGATCATGACCTAAGGCACCTTACTGTCGTCTGAGAAGTCTGCAACATGAACGTTGCAGCCCGAAAACGGGTCAGCACATGGAATATGCTGGCAATGTAACACATAGAGAGTAATGAACAGAATAATGCTATCACTACATGCATATATGGCTCGTGGAAAGCTCTATGGTTACAGTTTTGCATAAAGCCAATTTTTCCCTACTGCAAAGGAATAAATTTTAATTAACTATCATGGTGGTTGTTAAACATTGAGAAGGGTACTCCAACTCAATCCCAATTAAGCATCATCATTAACCCAACAAAATTAAATTAAGTAACATGATGAGATTCACATGTTAATCCAGATATTAGATACTCAAAACGTCCATAACCGGGGACAAGGCTAACCATGATTAGTTTATACACTCTGCAGAGGTTTGCGCACTTTTAACCGCAAGACTCGATCTCCTCCGCTTGATTTCTCGCACTACATGGTGTTTGAGAAATGGATGACCGAGACACAGTCTTTCAGAAGCATTAACTCTCTACTCCGGGTAGACAGTACCAACCTACATCCCCTACATCTGCTAGTATACCTCTTCAAGAGCTCACGCAACTTAATCAACTATGTTAGAGCCCATAGTAGCTTGCGGCTGCACACGGAAGTTTCTAGCATGAATAATCTCATGATCCCTTTGAGCCTGGGCGGCGGTCCATAGGAGAATCACACGGTACCCCGAGATTTCCAAAAATACAGGCAACACTGGGTTCCCAAGGTGCCTCAATCCACCCAGATGTGATTTTAAGTTGCCACCTTAAATAAACCATTAATTAATAATCTCACATCTGTCACGGATACACTCACCCACTCCACGTCTACTAGCATAACGTGGCAATATAAGCAAACGTAGAAGTAACTCCCAAAGGTTTGATAATAAAACAGGTAATAGGTTCTACCTCATCTGCTTCCCAAAACCCACATATTAATCAGATCCTAATCATGCAATTGTTTGAGGATTGATCTATGCAATAAAACTGGGTAGTAAAGAGGTATGATCAAAGTGTTACTTGCCTTGCTGATGATCCGTGAAACCTAGAGATTCGAAGTAGCAAGCGGCGCACTCCGAGTACTCTATCGCAAACAAACAAGCATACAATAAGTACTCATCTAATGCACAGGTAAAACTCAAATAAGAGATCTAACCAGAAAGTTCAACTTAAGAACTCCGGTTTGCAAAAAGAATCAAATCAAACGAAGCAACGAAAGTCAAACGGCGAAAGAAACAAGATTCATTTACTAATCTGGACTGAAGTCAAATTTTACAGTAGCAAAAACTTGTTTGAGTTGGTTAAACGGAAAGAGGGTTTCGAGACGAAACTCTAGGCGCTTGAATCGCCTGATTCCGATAAACGAGTGAAAAGTTATACTAGAACGAAAATCGGATCAGAAATCACGATCGGGAATAATCGCGGAAAATCCGAGAAAAGGAAAAACGGATGAACAGGCTAACGAACGAACGTTCGCCGTTTGCGGCTAAAAGACAAAAATCGTTCGTTAAAACGAACGAACGAACAGGCGTTCGCTAAATAAACTAAACCGGGAAAAAAAATAAAAACCGATCTAATAAATAAATGAAAACGGATCTAGGTTTTTTTTAAAAAACAATCGGTTTTCTTGCAAAAACCGAGGCGGTGGCGGCTACCTCCAGCGGCGGCGGATTCCGACGAGGGCGGCCGCGGTCGGCGGCGGGGCGGTCGGCGACGGTGGTCAGCGACGGCGAGGGGTGGCGGCGGCGGCGGCGAACTCCGCAATGGCGCGCGGATCGAGGGCGGCGGTCGCTAGGGTTTCGGCTGGGCTCGGGGTGGCCTCCCGGCGCTTATAAAGGCCGGTCGGGCCAAGTGTCCTAGTCGGACACGGCCCGGTTAGGTCGGTTCGCGTTTTTTAATAATTTCACGCAGAAAAACAAATAAAAGAAATACTAAACGGACTCCAAAGATCCCGAAATAAATTTTCCCTGTCCTGTAAAATTGAGCCAGACAATATGAACATTTATTTGGTGCCTAAATACAATTTGAAAAACGCGCATTTTTCCTAATTCAAATAAAATAGCGATAAAACTCCGAAATAAAATCTTATTTGATTTTAATATTAAATCCTCAATATTTCTTTATTTTGGGAAAGACATTTTATTCCCTCTCTCATATTTTTATAGTAGAAATAATTGAAGATAAAATAATTAAAATCAAATGATCCTATTTTCAAAATTTGAGAAAACTCAAATATGAAAATAACGAAATCCCCAACTCTCCGTGGGTCCTTGAGCTGCGTAGAATTTCTAGGATCGAGCCAAAATACAATAAAATATGATATGCAATGATGATCTAATGTATAACATTCCAAATTGAAAATTTGGGATGTTACACAAGATAAATCAATCTAGTTGACCACACCAAACGAATAAATAGGAGACGAAATACGAGGCTATAGTAATCGGGCATAAAAGAGTTCTGAGAAAACTCAAGTAATTTTCATGGATAGATCTGATCATAAAGTCAGAATTCATCAGATCCCAACAAACACACCACAAAAAGTTATTACATCAAATAGATCAGCAATAACACCGAGGATAACATTGCATTAAAGATCAAAAAGACAGGAGAAGACATCTAGCTACTAACTATGGATGCGTAGATCTACGGTAAGCTACTCACGCATCATCGGAAGGCAACAAGGGTGATATAGAGCCCCCTCCATGATTGAATCCCCCTCCGGTAGAGTATCAAAGAAGGCCTCCAGATGGGATCTCGTGGTTCTTGAACTGACGGCGGCGAAAAAAGTATTTCGGGTGTCTCCCTGATATCAGGAGAATATTTGAGTATTTATAGAGGTGGAATTACGGTTTGACGTGCCACAAGGGGCCCACAAGCGTGGGGCGCCCCCTATGGCAGGCCCCTAGGGCTTGTCACTCCCTTGTAGGCCTCCTCCCGAACCTTCTAGGGCCTCTTCTAGTCCAGAAAAAATAAATCCAAAGTTTTTTCTCTGTTTAGACTTCGTGTGATATTGATTTTCTGAAAAGCCAAAAACATGCAAAAACAACAACTGGCACTAGGCACTAAGTTAATAGGTTAGTCCCAAAAAATGATATATAATTGCTTGTAAATGTATATAAAACATCCAAGACTGATACTATAATAGCATGGAACAATAAAAAATTATAGATATGTTGGACACGTATCAAGCATCCCCAAGCTTACTTCTTGCTCGTCCTTGAGTAGGTAAATGATAAAACCAGAATTTTTGATGTGGAATGCTACCTATCACATTCATCATATATTATTTTCTTCATAACATGGATATTTGGACTTGAATGATTCAAATCTATAGTCTATAATTTGACATGAAAACATCAATACTCAAGAAAATCAACAAGCAGCCATGTCTATCAAAATATCAACACTAAAGAAAGCTATCCCTAGGCCGTTATGCTCAATCATTGATCCATTCATGAAACACACTCAAACATTAGCTACATCAAATACACAAGTATGACAATAGTGTTCCCTAGTTGGTGCTTTATAAGATAAGATGGAGACTCAAATAAAAATAAAAATTTGCATAAAGGTAAATAGATAGGCCCTTCGCGGAGCAGAGGTGCCAGAGCTCAAAGCTTAAATTGGAAATAAAAATATTTTGAGAAGCATGCTTTTCCTGTCAACGAAAATGATTGAGAATTCCCAATATCTTCCATGCTAGACAAATCATATGCGCTTCCCATACAGAAAGTAGTTTATTTCCTTTCTACCATTCTTTCACAATCCATGGCTAGCTGTATCCACGGGTGCCTTTCATACCAACACTTTCCAAGGAATTTATTATCACAGTATTTTTTTCTCATTTCGGGACTGGGCATCCTATTACCTACCACACTCTCATCCAATGACAAGTGAATAAACACTCGTCGTGAGAATAAAATACCTAGCATGGAAAATATTGGCCACCCGCTGCCGCTTCATGAGGCATACATGCACACAAAACAGAAATTTAGTTTGAACATTAGAGTTGCAGATGCAAATTTACTTGGAACGACATGGAAATACCGCATATACACTGGTACATGTCGGTGCTATACAAATTGTTTTTAACCCCTTTTCGCGATGGCATTTGGAACCGTCGCCAAGTGAGTGTGGGCGATAGGGGGGGTCCTTCCCACACGACCCAAAAACCGTCGGGGATAGGCCCTCCTAGCACACAAGCTGGCTCGTGTGCGGTCGGGCGAGGCATCAAAACCCAATTGTTTCCGTTCGTATGTATACCCCACACGATGAATCCCAGAAAAATATGTCCGTTCGTATGTATCTCATGCACAGTCAATCCAAAGAGTACATATTTGTTCCCATGTACATCCCACACAGTCAATCCAGGAAAAATGTTTCCGTTCGTATATACTTCTCACAGAGTCAATCCAGGGAAAACGTTCCCGTTCATATGTACATCCCACACAGTCAATCCAAGGAAAATGTTTCTGTTCGTATGTACATCCCAAACGATTAGGCCGCTATAGTCGTGTGAAAAAGGTGGACATCAGTATTTAATCTGCCGATATGTTTGAGATAGGTACGTTATCGCACACGGTTCAAGAATGTAAAATGTGTGTGGTGCCTCTACTAACGCCAACGTGTACATTTTTGTAACTATGTGTGATTGGTATTCCTATCACACACGCACACTGGTTTGAAACATTTGTCGTATTACCATGAATCGCACTCGCATATGAGACGAAACAGTGTGTGCGTCCGAAGGGCATCGCAAACGTTTCACGTCAAACAACTGTCTGTTTTCTTTTTTCATCGCACACATTGTTTTCTTTCTAACCATGTGCACATTATTTTATTTGCTCCTATACAATTTTTTTAGCTGTAATTTATTATTCGAATTGGAAATTTTGAAATATGAAACGTGCAATTCAAATTCTCAGCACAATGGTTCAACAATGAATCCATAAATAAAATTGTCAGTACAATATGTTCAGTAATTACAGGATTAGACAGCAATTAACTATGATGAACCACAATATTTACATGCGGTAAAGGTGGAGAGACAAGTGTAAATCATTTTGGTTGCCGATGTTGTTGAAGAAGTGGAATACCCATAATGTGCCTTCCTGCATGCCATAGGCCCGAACAAGTTTTGTCCAACCCCTTGTGACGATCACCGCTCATCCTTCACCGCCTTCATGAAGACTTCTAGAGCATTATCATGGTAGCATGAATTATATACTTTAACCTTAGTTGCCTCCACTCTGGTCATGTAGTTTGCAAGGTGATCATTAGTAAATAGCTTCGGAAACCACTAAAAAGTGAAAAATATCAGATCATGAGGTCTAATAGAGTAACTTGTTGTGGGCAGGGGGAAAATGCAACAGATTACTTACCATCCTAAAGTTCACTGATGTCTTGGACAAAGTGTAAATAAAGAGTTTAATTCCCATCACCCGTTTCTTTTTCCTAACAATCTTTGATGAGGATATCTCGGTCATTGAAACAAGACCAATCATCCCTCGACAAACTCCAAGTTGTGATAAATAAGTACATGATCAGATGCAACACAATTCGAAGGTGAAAGCTACAAATGAGAATTGCATCATTTCTTTGCATGGATATTATCTACTTCCCTTCTACTTATCCTTTGTAGATCAAAGAGAGTCGAGGACGACTCTTCATCAAGGGAGGAAGGATGATGAGCACATGGGTACGTACATCATACATGACATTTTAGAAAAGTGCACAATTTAGTTGGAAATAATTACTAAGCCGAATCAAGCAAACACATGGCCAGGTGAACGCTAACTTAAGTTCATACCACAATCTTGAACACATGGCTGCACTTTCATCCACATTGTTGTTGGTTGAACTTAGGTATCACATGGAAGAAATCGAACAACCTATGAGCTCTTGAAGCAAGCGGTCTCAAGGAACGAGGTTGAAGAAAATAAGTTTCAAGTGAAGCTGATGCTGTCAGTTTTTACCTCTGACGTTTCCTGGTGGCACACCCATATGGTGGAGAGACGGGGCCATAGAGGTACATCAACATAAACTAAATCAAATTATCTTTCCAATGCAAAAAACCTCACATCATTTGGAGTTGTGAGTCAAAAGTACTGGTCATTCTCGTGGAAGGTGTCCAGTCTGTCAAGACTTCGCGAATTTCCGAGGAGCGCTCCAACAACTCCCAAAGTTGACTGCTTATTAACCCAAGGAAGCCATGCAAACTTTCTTACTTTTGAAACCATTTTCACACCTAGCTAAGGCGGGTTGTCCCTGCTATAAAACCCCATCTCCCCCATCATCTAGAAAAATCTTTTTTCAAACCATTCAGCTACATGCTTATGCAGCAAGACTGCTAGAGAGATCCGAGAGATCTTGCTACCTTTGCTCTTGTGAGTTCATTCGATTCGCGAGAAGGAGCCTCTGGTTCCCCCTAGTTCGTGCTCTACGGTTATTAGTCCCGGTTTCTAGTTCTGCGATTGTTTGGATAGTGGGTTGGAGTTCTTGTAGCTTCGGTCAGTGTCGGGGAAACTGATCCACGAGCACCTATGGGGCCGGCGGACCGTGGCCCCTTTCGGTTCGGTGGGGGGCGGAGGTCGCACGAAGAGCAGATCGAGGTGAAGCACACGAGCAGTTTACCCAGCTTCGGAGCTCTCCGGAGAGATAATACTCCTACTGCTGCTTGTCTGATTCTATTTTGTTCTTGCTCGAGAGAGCTAAGTGTTTTTCTGGCTTTCGAAAGAGTCGAACCCCCTCTACATTGCGCGTGGGCCTCCTTTTATACGCTAAAGGGGTCACCGACAGGTGGCAACATAGACAAGGGTACAAATGTAAAAAGAGAGGTGGTTGGTACAGTTACTTGTACAGTGTATCCTACCTAACCCTGACGGCAGGGGACAAGGGCATTAAATGCCCGTCTGTGTCGCCCAAACAGTACAGAAAAGGTACCGTCAGGGACGCCACCGCTCGCCATGATGGCAGTCTTGTCCGCTTCACATGCCACCGCGCACCGCTGGCTGCACAGCCTCCCGCCACGCGCGCCTGGAAAGGCCCCCAGAGCGACACGTTGGTGGATGTGCTGGAGCGTGGGTACAGAGTGGCCGCCTGCCGCGGCAAGCGCCTTGCCGCAGCCGTCGTCTTGTCGCGCCTGGAAGCTTGTCGCCCACCAGGCCTCGAGATGCCCTGGTCGGTCTTCCCGGCAAGCTCCTCTTGCCGGGGCCTTGTTGCCTTGCCGGGACGCGTGGCGCGTCGCGGCAAGTTCCTTAGGATGCCTTGGTTGGCCTTCCCGACAAGCTCCTCTTGCCGGGGGCTCGTCTCCTTGGCTTGAATACTTTGTTTCTTGAATGGCTCCAAGGGAGCCACGGAGGACCTTGGCGGTCGTCCGGCAAGCCTTGCCGCGGGGTGCTGCAACTGCCCCTGCACAAGTTCGGGGTACTAGGGTACCCCTATTCTAGTACACCGACAGGAGCCCCCGGGCCTGGGCCATGCACGGTGCCGAGCGCTGTTGGGCCAGGCCCAAAACAGGGCATGGGCACACGCGGCCTGGGTTACGCCGTATCTGACTCCGTATCCACTGCGCCCTCCCTAACGGCACGCGTCGAATGCGGCGTCGTGGGAGAGATCGTGGGTGGCTTCTTTATTTGGAAGGGCGAAACGTCCGCCCCCTCCCTCTTTATAAGCAGGGGAAACAGGGGTAGTTCACCCATCTCGCCGTTTGTTGCTCCAACTCCAGAAATCTCCGCCGCTCCCCCCTTCTCCTCGAAGCAGAAAGAGAGCAGCGCTCTGCCCCCCATTGCCACCAGCATCACCAACGCCGCCGATCTCCCCCACCACCTCCGCCATGGCTCCAAAAGCCGACAAGGGGAAGGGCGTAAAGTCGGCCGAGGTGCAGCGGCTCGCGGCGCTGCGGAAGGAGCGGGCCCTCTTCCCCTCTCAGCTCGGTGTGCAGGAGCTGAGGGAGTACTACTACCTCTTCTGGTCGACGGAGACGCGAGCGCATCCGCGCAGGAGGGTGCTCCCGGCTGCAGCTTCGGAACTGGCTCCAAGCGGGTACCCCTTCTTCGCGTTGTTCTTCTACTGCGGGCTTTGCCCGCCTTTTTCTGATTTCTTCTGCGACATTATGAACACCTACGGGTTCCGCCTTCTTGACTTCACCCCCAACGCCGTTCTGACCATGGCAGTTTTCGCACATTTGTGCAAAAACTTTGTCGGAGTCCACCCAAATGTAGCCCTCTTCCGCCACTTCTTCATGCCCCGGGTCGAGAGAGGAGAGCCCCTTGCCGGAGGAATCGCTTGGATCTCGAGAACTGGCAAGAAGGAAGCGTATCTGGAGGGCGAGCTCCGCAGCAAATGGGAAGAGTGGAGGGCAGAATGGTGCTGGATCGTTGAGGAGAACCCGCAGCCTTTCACCGCCCTGCGCCAAACCCCAGTAGTGCGCGGCAATGATTGGAGCAATGTGGCCCCGGAGGATGACAGGTTGAAGATTGCCGTCACCCGGATCCTTTGCCTTAGGCTTGCCGGGCTTACTGTAGGCGCAGTTGGCGCAGACTTCCTTCGTCGCCGCATCGCCCCCCTGCAGGAGAGGAGGAGACCCGCCTGGGAGTTCAAGAACTCGGCGGATATCATGAGGCTGCGCCCGGGCCTCAACTTCAATTTCACGGTCTTGGAATTGGACACGATGCTTCTGGAGCTGTTCAAGCGCGACCCTCAGCACCCTTTTATGTTGCCGCGGAATGTCGTTCCGCTGTGCAACAATTCTTCACTTGACCGCATCCGTGCGATGATGCCATTGTGCGATTCGCACGGAATCGCCCCAACTTGGCAGGAACCTGCGGATGACATTGTGCGGGCGTTCTTCGACGACTTGGTAGAAGTGCCGGTCCGCGCCGATGAACAGAAGAGCCTCACCCGCGACACTACCGATGCGGAGCTACAGCGCATCGCCACTAGGACGGAAGAGGCTACGGCAGCAGCTGCCGCGGGCGAGTTTGGGTTCACCGTGGAGGAGGCGGAGGCAGCAGAGGCGGCAAGCCTTGCCGAGCGCGAGGAGTTTGCCGGCGAGGAAGATCTTGCCGGCCCTGAAGCTGAGCCGAGCGAGCCCGGCGAGGAAGAGCCCGAGCCTTCAGACAGCTTGCCGCAGGCGAAGCCCCCGGCCCCGCCAAGAAGGCGTCTCCGCAGGGCCGAGGACATAGCGGGGCGGCAAACGAGCCAACAGCCGCCAAGCCGTGCGACACGCTCTACCGCGGCAAGCAATGTTGCCGCGGGAGCGCCTCATGCTGCTGCGGCAACCGGAGCGGGATCCTCACGGTCCACCGCCACCGCCCCTGCCAAGCGGGCGAGGGAGCCTACTCGCCGCACCGGAGGCGAGCCGGACTTCGATCTTTCCGCGCTCAGCTCTAACGACGAAGAAGAAGAGTAAGATCCCCTTGTTGTCCTCGTTGTTCTTTAATTATTGCTATCTTGTCTTGTATTTGACTTGCTTCGATCTGAACCCATTCCTTTTCAGGACGCTGGCCCAGAGAGCGGCGAAGAGAGCCAAGGCCTCGGTGATTGTCATCGAAGATGACCCCACCGTGTCAGCAGGTGGTGTGTCTGAGACCACCTTGACGGACCCGGCAGCTACTCCCCAAAGCAGCCCCCAGCGTAAGTACATGGTCTACTTCTCGCTGACAGGCGCTCATAATTGCTCTTTCTTTGCTGATATCTTGACTGTTGGATTGTGTAGGAGCAGAACAGCCTCACCAGGAGGGCACGGAAGCCGCTCCCGGAGTGCCATCTGCTTCGACTATGCCGCCAAGGGAGGAGTCCCCGGCAAGGGAGCGCTCTCCGGCAAGGGAGAACTCCCCGGCAAGGGACAGTTCTCCGGCAAGGGACGGTACCAGTGATCCTCCGGCGGTTGAGACCGCGACCGCAGATCCTAATACAGGTAATCTTCTTGCCTGAAATCTTCCCTTGGGTTCTTCTTCTCCTGAATTCCCTTTCTTGGATTTTTTTGCTTGACTTTTCTTCCTTTTTCTTTTTCGTTCTTCAGATCCATCTGCTGCGGAGCCAATGGAAACCGAGGACGCCGGCGAGGAAGGCACGCGCGGCAACAACGACGATGCCGACACTGAAGAAGAGGCCGGTGCTGATGAGCCCGCCGGTGAAGAGGCCGCCAAGGCTGCTGCCGCAGAAGCTGGCGAGGGGTCGGGCGATCGCACTGACGGCCCTGAGGCCGCAGGAGCGCCAGGCGCTGCGCCGACCGCCGATCCCTCCGCCGCTGCCGTGGAGCCAGGCTTCGACGAGCCCCAGCCTGGCGCCTACTTGAAGGCCGGCGAAGGTATCTTCATCAAGCTTCCCTGGGCGTCAAGCTCCAGGGCGCCGGTCGAAGGAGAAGCTTTTGACAAGGAGGTGCTCGCCTCCGCTGGGCTGGCGCTGGTCGATGAGCCAAGCAGCAACGGCGAGTCTGAGAAGGAGCGGCTGCTGCGGAAGCTGCTGTCGCTCTACCGCGCCCGACAAACCAAGCTGGCATCCCGAGAAGCACTCGTCGCGAGGGCGGGAGTCGACATCGAGAAGCGCGCGGAGGAGCTCCGGGGTCTCAGGCAGGAAACTCTCCAGAGCTTGGCAGAGGAGCGGGAGCAAGTCGCCGAGGAGAGGAAAGCCTTCCTCCTCGCAAAGGCTGAGGTTGAAGAGCAGCAGCGGCTTGCTGCCGAGAGGCTATCTGTGCAGGAGGGAGAGTTGGCGCAGCACAAGGTCAACCTTGACAGCCACGAAGAGGAGCTTGCCGAGCGCGAGCAAGCAATTGGCGGGGCCCTCCAGGAAGCAAGGGACGCTGCCGCAGCTGCTGAGGCCGCCAAGAAAGAGCTAGAGGCGAAGGTGGCGCAGCTGGAGGCAGATCTCAAGGCGAGCGCCGAAGAGCTTGCCGTGCTTAAGCGTGAGCACGAGAAGGACGCTGCCGCCCATGGTGAGCTGCAGGGTCTTCTTGCTGAGAGGAGCAAGGAGCTCAGTGCCGCCAAGGACTCCAACGCGGATCTCGAGTTGAAGCTGGCTACGCTGACTCAGACGCTGGACGCCGCTAGGGAGTGAGAGGTGACCTTGTCGGAGAAGGTCAAGGCCGACGAGGCACTGCTGGCGAGTGTTGCCGTTACCCAGAACTCATTCAGGGAGACTGTGGAGCACTAGACCGAGGGGCTGGTGAATATCGCCGCAGTCATCGACGGGGAGCTGGCGCAGCTGGGGATGGAGGACTTTGGGTATCCCTCCGACGAGCATCTCCAACCCAGCACCAAGCTCAGCCTATTCTTCAAGGGCGTGGCGACGGCACTCCAGCGACTCCGGGAGAAGATCCCAAAGCAGCTGGCCGATGAGACGCGCAGGATCTGCGCGGGGGTTCTTCAGAAGGTGCTGGTGAAGGTGGCCTTCCGCAATCCAGGCCTCAACCTCACCAACGTCCTCAAATCCTTGCCGCCGGATGCCGATCTGGATGCGCTCAAGGCCCTTGTCGCACCCATTGTGGACAAGGTGAGCGAGATCAAGAGGGTTGAGGGCGATCGCATAGACTAGGCCGCCTGTTTTCTCTTTCTCCTTGTCGCTGCTAGCCATATTATAAGATCAACCTGTTAGAGCTGCGACAAGTTATTTTGTAATATAACTTTATTTCTGGTATTGATTGCTACGTTATTTCCTTTACTAGATTCCTTCCTTTGTATGTTTTTACCCTACGCTTTTAGGGAACTTGTCGGCGCAGGCACTCGAGCCGCGAGCGCTGAGTGCGGGACGTCAGCAGCCTGCTGGCGGTGCCGCTTCCGACAAGAAACCTTGTCGCGACTAGCTGCAGCACACTTAAGTTGTTGAGCGGACTCGAAACAAAGTAAGGGCGCAACTAGCTACGAGTTGGTTCCTCCGTGCACAGGTTTTCCATACAAAGCACGATCGTTCGAGGAAAATAACTTAAAAATTAAAACTAATTGCTCAAACTTTGGCAACTTAGCTTTTCTGTCATTCGCTTCCCGTCAAGGCGAAATTTGCTTGAACGATGCCTGGTCCACATCATAATCTTCTCATTTCCCCCCAGCAAACTTGTGTGCGAGGGACCTTCCTTTCCTTTGTTGAGAAAAAGAAAGAAGAGAAAATAAAGATATGGAGCCTTTCGGCTCGTTATTGCTTACCGGAGGTATGTGTTGCACAAAGTGTCAGATAAAGCATGCAAGAAATTATATAATGCATGAAATTGACAAGATGTGCGGAGCACATGAGCTTTACTTATGCACGGGATCTGCGCCCGGCTTTGTACAAAGGATTACATGCAACATTGGCAAGACTTGTACAAAAGGTGGTTGCCGGAATGGGTTCCGGCAACCGCGCCCTATGGGTAAAATTTACGAAGATGCTCAACGTTCCAGGAGTTGCTCACCGGAATGCCATCTTCAGTCTCAAGGCGGACAGCGCCGGGCCTGGTGACACATTTCACCCGGTAAGGGCCTTCCCACTTCGGCGTCAACTTGTTGGAATTCTTGGTAGACTGAGCGCGCCGAAGAACAAGGTCGCCTTCCTCGAAGCTTCTGGCATTAACTTTGCGGCTATGGTAGCGGCGCAAAGCTTGCTGGTATCGAGCAGCTCGTACAGCAGCCTGAAGACGATCCTCCTCAAGGAGCAGTGCGTCATCTTGTCGCAGCTGCTCTTGCTCAAGCTCATCATAAGCGAGCACTCGAGGTGATCCGTATACGAGTTCCGTGGGGAGAACTGCCTCTGCTCCATAGACTAGAGCAAAAGGTGTCTGGCCAGTGGCTCGATTTGGCGTCGTCCTGATCGACCAAAGAACCACTGGCAGCTCCTCGATCCAGTTCCTTCCGCACTTGCGCAGCCTGTCGAAAGTCCTGGTCTTGAGCCCGCGCAGCACTTCAGCATTTGCCCTCTCTGCTTGACCGTTGCTCCTCGGATGAGCAACAGAAGCGAAGCAGACCTTGGCGCCAAGATCTTGGACGTACTGCATGAAGGTGCGGCTCGTGAATTGCGTGCCGTTGTCGGTGATGATCCTGTTAGGGATCCCGAAACGGCAAACAATCGACCTGAAGAACTTGACTGCTGACTGTGCTGTCACCTTCCTCACTGCTTCCACTTCCGGCCACTTTGTGAACTTGTCGATTGCGACGTACAAGTACTCAAAGCCCCCAACAGCTCGGGGGAAGGGGCCGAGGATGTCGAGCCCCCAGACCGAAAATGGCCAAGATAAAGGGATCGTCTGGAGAGCTTGAGCTGGCTGGTGTATCTGCTTGGAGTGGAACTGGCACGCTTCACACTTGGTTACTTGTGCGGTTGCATCCTGGAGGGCTGTCGGCCAAAAGAAACCTTGCCGGAATGCTTTGCCGGCAAGTGCTCTTGCGCCAATGTGGTGACCACATATGCCTCCATGTATCTCTGCCAACAGCTTTTGTCCGTCTTCCCGGTGAATACACTTCAATTTCACACCGTTGAGTCTCCTTCTGTACAGTGTGTTGTCGACAAACTGGTACATACTTGACTGCCGGGCTACTTTTTCCGCTTCTTCTTGCTCTTCGGGAAGTTCTCCTGTCTGAAGGAAATGGACAATCTGCTGTGCCCATGCTGGAGCTTGTGGCTCGACAACAAGGACTAAAGGCACATCTGCTGCTGCGGGAGCATCCGCTTCTACGGCGAGAACCTACGGCTCTGCCGGAGCTTGATGTTCCCCGGCAAGCTTGCCGGAGCAAAGCTTGTCGGGAGTGTCTGCTACGACGGAACAAACCATAAGGCTTGCTGGAGCAGACTGCTCCTCAGCATCGTTGGCGTTGATCTTGGGGACCTTCTTGGCGGCGGCTTCAGGGAGCTCTGCCGGAAAATAGTCACCAGAAATCAACTTCCTCTTCTTGTTCTGTCCAGTTGATGGTGTTACGGACGGTTGAGTCAGCTTGAGCACAAAGATCCCTGGTTCCACAGGTAACTTAAGTGCAGCGCACTTTGACAGGCTCCATCTGTAGGCCGTCAAAGTGCTCTTCCAGCTTTCTCACTTCATCAACATATGCTTCCATCAACGGACTCTGATAGTTCTTGTTCACTTGGCGGACGACAAGCTGTGAGTCACCCCTGACAATGAGCTTCTTGATCCCAAGGTCTGCTGTGATCCTGAGACCGGCAAGCAATCCTTCATACTCTACAGTATTGTTAGTTGCTTGCTCCTTGGGAAAGTGCATCTGGACTACGTACTTGAGGTGCTCTCCGGTGGGTGCGACAAGCAGCACGCCCGCACCGGCGCCTTGCAGCGAGAAGGCACCATCAAAGTACATCAGCCACTCTTTGCTCGCTTCCTTGACGGGGATGCTCGTCTCTGGAATTTCTTCATCTGGCGTTGGCGTCCACTCTGCTATGAACTCTGCCAATGCTCTGCTTTGGATAGTTGAAGTGCTCTCAAACTTGAGGCCAAAGCTTGACAGTTCCAGTGCCCACTCTACAATCCTGCCCGTTGCTTCGGGATTTTGCAGTATCCTCTTCAGCGGAAAACGAGTGACGACTGTGATCTCATGTGCTTGGAAGTAATGGCGCAGCTTTCTCGAGGCCATGAGAAGGCCGAAAAGCAATTTCTGCACACCAGAGTACCTTGACCTAGCCCCCTGCAGAAGGGAGCTGACAAAGTAAACTGGGCGGTGCACCATTCTCTTCTGCATCTTCTCATGCTCTTGCGTAGATCCATCCTTGTCGGGACCAGAGCTTGCCGGCGAAGCCCCCTGTTTGTCGCTGGATGCATCTGTCGTGGTTGCTGGCTCGTCATCTGCCTCCCTCTCTGCCACTAACGCAGCACTAACCGCTTGATTGGTTGCCGCTATATACAGCAGCAACTTCTCTTGTGGCTTAGGTGCGACAAGTGTTGGAGTGGAGGACAGGTATTTCTTCAAGTCCTGCAGCGCAGCCTCCGCCTCCGGAGTCCATTTCATTGGACCTGCCTTTTTCAATATTTTGAAAAATGGCAGGGCGCGCTCAGCAGATCTAGAGATAAACCTGCTGAGAGCAGCCACGCAACCGGCAAGCCTTCGTACATCCTTGACGCGCTTTGGTGCTTCGATCTGCTCAATGGCCTTGATCTTGTCGAGATTGGCTTCAATTCCCCGCTGAGACACGAAGAACCCGAGAAGCTTGTCGGAAGGGACTCCAAACACGCACTTCTCGGGGTTGAGCTTGAGGTTGATCTTGCGCAGATTTGCAAATGTTTCGTCCAAATCTTGAATCAGAGTTGCTTTGTCCTTGCTTTTGACCACTATGTCATCCATGTATGCCTCCACATTTCTGTGCATTTGTGGCTCAAAAGCGTGGTGGACTACCCTTGCAAATGTTGAACCAGCATTCTTCAAACCAAAAGGCATCCGTATGAAACAGTACGTGCCACACGGGGTGATGAATGCGGTTTTCTCCTCATCCCCTTCTGCCATCAAGATCTGATGATATCCTGAGTATGCATCAAGAAATTAAAGCAAGTCACATCCGGCCGTGGAGTCAACAATCTGATCGATGCACGGCAAGGGAAATGGGCCTTTGGGACAAGCTTTATTAACATCGGTAAAGTCGATAAAAAGCCTCCATTTCCCATTAGCCTTGCGCACGACTACAGGATTGGCCAACCACGTAGGATGGAGCACTCCTCTGACAAGGCCTGCTGCTTCCAACTTCTTGATTTCCTCCACAATGAATTCTTGGCGCTCCACTGCCTGTTTCCTGACTTTTTGCTTGACGGGCCGCGCATGAGGACAGACGGCAAGGTGGTGCTCAATTACTTTCCTGGGAACACCGGGGATGTCAGACGGTTGCCATGCAAACACATCGACGTTCGCCCGCAGGAAAGCAATGAGCGCGCTTTCCTATTTGGGGTCGAGAGTGGCACTGATGGTGAAGGTACCACCAGTGCCGTCCTCCTTGGCGGACACCTTCTTGGTCTCAGGTGGAGCAGCCATTGCCTTTTTACACTTGCCGGTGGAGCTCGATGGTGCGTCCTCGACGGTAGCGCAGCACTCTGAAGAGGTGCGCTTGCCGGAGTGGGCATCAGAGCTCTTGCCGGACTTGGTCTTCTTCTTCGCCCCGGGAGGTTCAGCGGCAAGTGACTTGCGATCTGTTGCGGTTGTTGCTTCCTGGTAGATCTTGTCGGTGCAGATAAGAGCATCCTTCTTGTCGCCAGGGACAGAGATGACACTTATCGGGCCTGGCATCTTCAGCATGTTGTAGGCATAGTGAGAGGCTGCCATGAATTTGGCGAGTGCTGGACGGCCGAGTATCCCATTGTATGGCAATAGAAAGTCAGCAACGTCGAAAGTAACCCTCTCAGTCCTGAAGTTCAACTCGCTGCCAAATGTTACCGGCAACGTGATCTTTCCCTTTGGCTTGCTCCTTCCCGGATTGATTCCTTGGAACGTACCGGTTTCTTCGAGCTCGCTGTCAGGGATCTGGAGTTTCTGGAGCACCGCGGAGGAGATCAGGCTCAAGCAGGCCCCGCCGTCAACTAACATCTTAGTGACCTTGAGGTTGCGGATAGTTGGTGAGACCAACATCGGCAAGCACCCGACCGCAGTTACGCGATCAGGGTGGTCCTCAATATCAAAGATGATAGGCGTGTTGGACCATTTCAGAGGCTTGCGTGACTCGACGGGTGGTTCTACTGCATTAACTCCCCGCACCCACTGCTTGAGCTGACAGTGCAAAGTATGCAGAGAAGCACCGCCGTCAATGCACAGGACCTCTGTGGCTTTCTGGAACTCCTGCTCATCAGTCTCCTCATCATCCATGTCTTCATCGTCATCGTCATCTTCATCCTTGTCGCGGCCGTGAGGAGGTCTGTCTCCTTGTTGCTGCTTGGCCTTGCCGCGGCGCCCTCCTCGGCCGGGATGTTTCCTGCCGGATCCTCCAGCACCTTCCTGTGCTTTCTCCTTGTCGCGCCGCTCGTATTCAGCTTTCTGTTGCTCAACAAGCTGCTCGACTTTCTTGCAGCTCTGGAGGTCATGGCCCTTGGTGCGATGGATCTTGCAGTATTTTTTGTTGGTGTTGTCCTGCTTATCGGCGACCGCCATAGCCTCTGCGGTAATCTCCTTGCCGGAGTCACCAGCTTTGGCTTTCTTGGCGCCGCCACTATTGCCGGACTGCTCGACGACTAGCACCTCTTTTCCTTTCTTCTTCCTGTTGTTCCGCCGCCGGTTCTTCTTTGCCGGGGCAGCATCATCACTGTCAGATCCTCCTGCTCGTATGTTCTCTCCGGGGAGTCTCCTCCCTTCCTCAGCACGCGCACACTTGTCGGCCAGGGCATATAGCTCACTAACGTCTCTGATCTTGCACATCGCCATCTCCTCCCGCATCCTGCGGTTTCGCACGTTCTGATAGAATGCGCTGATCACCGCGGCAGGGTGGACGTTTGGGATGTTGTGTTGTACGCTGCTGAATCTCTGAATGTACTTGCGCAGGGGCTCTCCTTCCTTCTGGGCGAGCAGGTGAAGGTCACTCTCTTGGCCATGAGGCTTGTGGCCGCCTGTGAAGGCGCTGACAAACTGATGGCATAGATCGGCCCAAGAGGATATGGAGTTGTCCGGCAAGTGCATGAGCCAGGATCTGACGTTGGGCTTGAGCACCAGCGGGAAGTAGTTGGCAAGGATCTTGTCGTCCCGTCCCCCGGCAGCCTGCACCGCAATGGTGTAGATGCTGAGGAATTCCGACGGATGCGTCTTGCCGTCGTACTTCTCCGGTGCATCTGGCTTGAAGTTCTTCGTGCTGGGCCACTGGACTTGCCGCAGCTCACGAGTGAACGCAGGGCAACCTACCGCGTACGGCAAGTCGCCTGGTTCCCCTGGCGCATGCTTGTCAACAGAGGGCCCAGCGCGCTCGTCGGATTGACGTCGCACTTCTCTTTGGCGCACGATGCGAGTACGAGCGTCTTCTTGCTGTCGATCGTGAAGAACTTGGCGCTGATCGCGACGAGCTCGTGGATCCGATGACGCAGTGGAGTCACTGTCGAGGTGGATCCAACGAGTCGGCGATCTTGGCCTTCGGGGTGGTGATTGCATGGTGGTTGCTCCCCCACTAGTTTCGTTGCCACCGGCCCGCGCCTGGCAACCTTGTCGCGGCAGCGACGTGCTCGGCTGCCGCGGAGTGTCGCCGTTGGCGTAGCCGATGAGACTCTGAATGGTGGCCCTCCATTCGTCGATCTTGTCCGACGTCGGAGGGTAATCCAGGAGCAGTTGAGCTCGCGCTAAAGCTTCTGCTGGAGCGGTGGGTGGCAGTGGCGGACGGCGCGAGGAGTGGGATATGCTCGGACTTCTAACTATGTTAGAAGGAGCATTATCCCGTCCGGGCAACCGTGTCTCGCTCGTGCTGGCACGTTGGCGTGCATGCTGGTCTTGAGCGCCCCTGGATCCACCAGCTTGATCTTGGCCCAACAAACTTATGGTACTGCGAGTACCACGACGCTGTCGGTCCTGCGCCTCCTGAGATGGGCGCGGTACATGCACGGACACTGAGGTCTGCGCGGCCTTGTCCTTGGACCTGGCAGCATCATGAGCTTCCTCGTCGACGTCCGTTCTTCCGCCGGCGCCTACTCCACCGCCCGTTTGCTCCGGCGGTGGTGGAAGTGACGTGGACGGAGCAGCTGCCGCCGAAGTCTTCTTCTTCGGTGGCATGTCGATGAAGAAAATGTAGATCTAGCTCGTGTGAACACCAGATCGGGTTCACGCAATCTCGACGCCCCCTACCTGGCGCGCCATAGATGTCGAGGAAACTGATCCACGAGCACCTATGGGGCCGGCGGACCGTGGCCCCTTTCGATTCGGCGGGGGGCGGAGGTCGCACGAAGAGCAGATCGAGGTGAAGCACACGAGCAGTTTACCCAGCTTCGGAGCTCTCCGGAGAGATAATACTCCTACTGCTGCTTGTCTGATTCTATTCTATTCTTGCTCGAGAGAGCTAAGTGTTTTTCTGGCTTCCGAAAGAGTCGAACCCCCTCTACGTTGCGCGTGGGACTCCTTTTATACGCTAAAGGGGTCACCGACAGGTGGCAACATAGACAAGGGTACAAATGTAAAAAGAGAGGTGGTTGGTACAGTTACTTGTACAGTGTATCCTACCTAACCCTGACGGCAGGGGACAAGGGCATTAAATGCCCGTCTGTGTCGCCCAAACAGTGCAGAAAAGGTACCGTCAGGGACGCCACCGCTCACCACGATGGCAGTCTTGTCCGCTTCGCATGCCACCGCGCACCGCTGGCTGCACAGCCTCCCACCACGCGCGCCTGGAAAGGCCCCCAGAGCGACATGTTGGTGGATGTGCTGGAGCGTGGGTACAGAGTGGCCGCCTGCCGCGGCAAGCGCCTTGCCGCGGCCGTCGTCTTGCCGCGCCTGGAAGCTTGTCGCCCACCAGGCCTCGAGATGCCCTGGTCGGTCTTCCCAGCAAGCTCCTCTTGCCGGGGCCTTGTTGCCTTGCCGGGACGCGTGGCGCGTCGCAGCAAGTTCCTTAGGATGCCTTGGTTGGCCTTCCCAACAAGCTCCTCTTGCCGGGGGCTCGTCTCCTTGGCTTGAATACTTTGTTTCTTGAATGGCTCCAAGGGAGCCACGGAGGACCTTGGTGGTCGTCCCGCAAGCCTTGCCGCGGGGTGCTGCAACTGCCCGTGCACAAGTTCGGGGTACTAGGGTACCTCTATTCTAGTACACCGACAGTCAGCCATCCCCAACATATGGGTTGCATCCAACCTTGGAAGGTATAAAGCTAGTTATCCCTCCCGATTCGATCCTACGACATGAAGATCGGGCCACCCTCGGGCGTGAACTCATTCATCGGGTTCTCACCTATCATATGGTATCAGAGCCTTCATTGACACGGTAGGATCTGTTATCTGAGTTTATCTTGCTATCATCCCTTTAGATCGAGTGTTTTTCATGCTATATTTTCTGTCCTAGAAGTCCAAAGCCCCACAAAAAAATCCAACCCTTGTTGGTGCTGAGATCTTGTTGTTGCATACCTTGCATATTTTTTATCTTTCAGAGCTGCACCAAGTTCATCTTCATAGTTGCTTTCAAATTTGGTTGTTGTGCTTTGGAAAAAAGGAGAGAAAAAAAGAGTGGCAAAAAAAAGTTAAGAGAAAAAAAAGAGTGGCAAAAAAGTCAAGTGAGAAAAAGAAAGTAAGATCCAAAAGTTTCAGCTTGGTAGAAAAATTTCAGAAACTTGTGTGTTGTGTTTTTCAATCTTGGTGCGAAGGTATAGCAGATCCGTCCATATATTTTTCTTGGTTTGCATCAACTTGATTTCAGCACAAGCCCCTTTTTGTTTACCCCACCGAGCTCCAACAAAAACCAAAGCTAGTTCTTTGATCCGTGTCTTTTAGTCGCTTTAACACATCCGGGAGAAGCACAATCTGATGAGAACTCATAAGAACCTTGATGAGTAAGAGGTGAGGTTGTGTGATTCCACAAAATTATCCTATTCCACTTTAGCCCTACTGACATGGCAGGATCTACACCAAGTGTGCGTCGAAAGAATCATGGACAAGGAAATTGTTTGGCCACCCGCGCTGATGTGAAGCAACTTGAGCTTTTCTTATCACTCTTATGTTGTGGCAAAAAAGTCAAGAGAGAAAAAGAAAGTAAGATCCAAAAGTTTTAGCTTGGTAGAAAAATTTCAGAAGCTTGTGTGTTGTGTTCTTCAATCTTGGTGCGAAGGTACAGCAGATCCATCCATATATTTTTCTTGGTTTGCATCAACTTGATTTCAGCACAAGTCCCTTTTTGTTTACCCCATCGAGCTCCACCAAAAACCGAAGCTAGTTCTTTGATCCCTATCTTTCAATCACTTTAACACATCCGGGAGAAGCACAATCTGATGTGAACTCATAAGAACCTTGGTGAGTAAGAGGTGAGGTTGTGTGATTCCACAAAATTATCCTATTCCACTTTAGCCCTACTAACATGGCAGGATCTAAGAAAAGCTCGAGTTGCTTCACATCAGCGCGGGTGGCCAAACAATTTCCTTCTCCATGATTCTTTCGACGCACACTTGGTGTAGATCCTGCCATCTTAGTAGGGCTAAAGTGGAATAGGATAATTTTGTGGAATCACACAACCTCACCTCTTAGTCACCAAGGTTCTTATGAGTTCACATCAGATTGTGCTTCTCCCGGATGTGTTAAAGTGATTGAAAGAAAGGGATCAAAGAACTAGCTTCGGTTTTTGGTGGAGCTCGGTGGGGTAAACAAAAAGGGGCTTGTGCTGAAATCAAGTTGATGCAAACCAAGAAAAATATATGGATGGATCTGCTATACCTTCGCACCAAGATTGAAAAACACAACACACAAGCTTCTGAAATTTTTCTACCAAGCTGAAACTTTTGGATCTTACTTTCTTTTTCTCTCTTGACTTTTTTGCCACTCTCTTTTTTCTCTTAACTTTTTTTGCCACTCTTTTTTTTCTCTTTTTTTCCAAAGCACAACAACCAAATCTGAAAGCAACTACGAAGATGAACTTGGTGCAGATCTAAAAGATAAAGAATATGTAAGGTATGCGACAACAAGATCTCAGCACCAACAAGGCTTGGATTTTTTTTGGTGGGGCTTTCGACTTCTAGGATAGAAAATATAGCATGAAAAACACTCAATCTAAAGGGATGATAGCAAGATAAACTCAGATAACAGATCCTACCGTGTCAATGAAGGCTCTGATACCAAATGATAGGTGGGAACCCGATGAACGAGTTCACGCCCGAGGGTGGCCCGATATTCACGTCGTAGGATTGAATCGGGAGGGATAACTAGCTGCAAGCAGCCGGGATAACTAGCTTTATACCTGCCAAAATTGGATGCAACCCATACGTTGGGGATGGCTGACCGAAGCTACAAGAACTCCAACCCGCTGTCCGAACAATCGCAGAACCACAAACCGGGACTAATCCACACAAAACGGCTGGAACCATAGAGCATGAACTAGGGGGAACCAGAGGCTCCTTCTCGCGAATCCGAATGAACTCACAAGAGCAAAGGTAGCAAGATCTCTCGGGTCTTTTCTAGCAGTCTTGCTGCATAAACTTGTAGCTGAATGGTTCGACAAAAGATTTTTCTAGAGAATGGGAGAGATGGGGTTTTATAGCAGGGACAACCCCCCTTAGCTAGGTGTGAAAATGGTTTCAAAAGTAAGCAGGTTTGCATGGCTTCCATGGGTGAATAAGCAATCAACTTTGGGAGTTGTTGGAGAGCTCCTCGGAAATTCGCGAAGTCTTGACAGACTGGACACTTTCCACGAGAATGACTAGTACTTTTGACTCACAACTCCAAATGATGTGAGGTTTTTTGCATTGGAAAGATAATTTGATTTAGCTTATGGTGGTGTACCCCTATGGCCCCGTCTCTCCACCATATGGGTGTGCCACCATGAAACACCAGAGGTAAAAACTGATAGCATCAGCTTCACTTGAAACTTGTTTTCTTCAAACTCGTTCCTCCAGACCGGTTGCTTCAAGAGCTCATAGGTTGTTGGATTTCATCCATGTGATACCTAAGTTCAACCAACAACAATGGAGATGAAAGTGCAGCCATGTGTTCAAGATTGTAGTATGAACTTAAGTTAGCGTTCACCTGGCCATGTGTTTGCTTGATTCGGCTTAGTAATTCTTTCCAACTAAATTGTGCACTTTTATGAAATGTTATGTATGATGTACCCATGTGCTCATAAATCTTTCTTAGTTTTCTCACTTGACGGTTGTTCATTAATATCTTATTGCCCATACGCAAAAGGGATCGAAGAGTGGATCAGTACCGCTCATACACGTACCTACAAGCAACCAGTAAATGTTAGAACCTAATGAGATTGCACAAATGATATAAATACAACTACCAACATTCCTAAGTACAAGTATTTTTTAGAGATTTGAATTTGAACTACATACAGATGTATATAGAATTATAGATATAGTTTAGATTAGAATCTAGATTCACTCATTTTGCTCCTTATGTAGTCTATATTGGAATCTCTAAAAGTACTTAAATTTAGGAATAGATGGTGTATAAGACATGGGATGCAGCTAACCTCGACGGCAAACAACAACATCCCCCATTGTAGCCCTGTGTGAGTACATGGAAAGCCAAAATTAACTACAACAGGGTTAACATCCACCAAAAATAGCAAATGGTAATAAAACGGCAGCATCTATAGTGATATCTTCATTGCGTAAGAGTAGCACGGTAGCAAAGGGATGGATTAAAAAATGGATATAACTATTAATTGCAACAGGCTTAATAGCATCCTAATTCATGTTTTGTAAGTTTGCATCCATTGAAATACAACTCTTTAAAAATGGATACAACTGGTAATTGCAATAGGCTTAATGGCCTTTGAAACCGGTACTGATAAAAATGCAATTGGCAGAGTCCAACATCACAAGGCAGGTGCTGCCAGAGCAGATAATGACCCCGTTGTCTATAAAAAGGTAGGGAAAATAGCTAAAACGTGTTAGGCATGTTTACTACAAGATGCTTAAGACATTGACCATACAAAACATAGCCATTAATTGCAACTGTTATTGGTAAGATTGAACTGGTGAGTTCATACTTGGTAAGTCCTAAGAGGTAGTTGTTGGGGCACTTCATCTTGGCCAGAGCCCGCCCAAAGTCAGCGGCAGCGGAGGCGAGCTCTTCCTTCGGGTTGAAGCATGGATCAGTGCCCTGACATGTGTACCTACAAGAAGCAAGTAAATGTTAGAAGCCAAACCGCAATTGCACAAATGATGTAAAATACTGTAAGACATGGGATGCAGCTAACCTCGACAGCAAACAACACCATCACCCGTTATGGCCCTACATAAGTACATGGATAGGCATGTTAAGTACAACAGGGTTAGCATCCACCAAAAATAGGAAATGGGCAGCATCTCTAGTATATCTTCATTGCGGAGAGTAGAAATGTAGCAAAGTTTGTTGCTGGTATTGGTGAAATTGAACTGAACAGTTAATACTTGAACATCACACAATGTGCAGTACTGAAATAAACAAGGCACGAACATGCTTAATACATCAACATTACAAAACATAGCCATTGCAGGTGGTATTGGTAAGATTTAGCTGGTTAGATCATACCTGTTAAGTCCTAGTGGGTAGTCACCGGGGCACTTCTTCTGGGACAAAGCATGCACCATGTCGGCGGCAGCAGAGGTGAGGTGTTCATCCGGGTCAACACGCACAGCAGCCATCGCACCATGGACCGCCATCATCTCCTCGACCTCCACGTGATATGTGGTTGGGCTTGCACGGTGATGCTCTGTAGGTAGGGATGATGGGGATTTGGAGGCATGAGGATGTTTCAGAGGCGTCATTTAAGCAATCAGGACAGGCCGTAATAGAGATCGGTGGGTTACCTGACTGGATCTGAGCAAAACGTAGATTTGGTTGAAGCTGTGGTTGCGGCGGCGGTGGTTTGAGTTGCCAGTAGGGGGAGGCGCAGGGGGGATACTGAAGAAATTTGATGGGTGAGGATGTGGTTGGAGGAATAAATTCTGAAATCGCGCGCCTAATGAAAATTTTGCTGCAAAACTTGAAACATGGGCGGGGGAAACACACAATGGAGACGAAGCGCGTAAAATACTCTTGTGCGAGAAAACAGAAAAATGGCAGTTCTATCTCCAAAAAATGTACATGTGTAGTCAATTTTTTCGGTCAATGGTACGCCTGGTTTATTAGGAACCATCGCACAGGTAACAGACTTATGGATCATTAACGCAAAAAAATGCACACGGGTACGACATAGAAACCGTGTGTTTTGTGATCTTCTAATGATTAACGCAAAAAAGCGCACACGGTCACACATGCTAATCAATGCTCAAAGCCCTCAAAGGATGCTCTTACTGACATTGTACGTTAATACTACAAACTTAAACTACTACTGGTAATTTGCTCTAATACTACAAACTTAAACTACTTCTCACATGCTGCCATCGGGGCATGCTGGCCAGACGCCAGCGTTCTCCTTCCCGGCCTTCTAGGCAGAAGCCAACCGTGCTTCGATCTCCTCCAAGCTCTCCTCATCACGGCGTGCGGCCTCGTCTTTATTGCGGCGGCGGGACTCTCTTTTCTTGACTGCTTTCTGCCTTTTCCGATCCTCTTGTGCGGCTTTGGCTGCCTCTAGATCCACCGCCCATTCAGACATGGTAGCCTAAAAGTCCACCCATGTAACTGTGTGGCCGCCGGAGGCGATGAACTCGACGTGAAGAGATGCCATCGCTTCCCTACCATGTATGTGGTCGCGGGCAGCAAGGAACGCGGCGCGGCGGGATGCCATCGCTTCCTTACCCGTTACTGTGCGCTGCAGTGCCATGAACGATGCTTGGAGAGAGCTCTGGGAAGGAGGGGCCGGGCAGCCATACAGTGCAGTGGTTTTTAAGAGCTCAACGACAAACGACAAAGGAAATTTGGCTTCCCTTACAATTTTGCTCGTTCATTATCGCACATGGTTCATCTCGGTTGCTTCTGGAAATAGTGTGCGCTGAGGCTATTGTGTGTTGCGTTATGATTGGCCGGAACCCCAACCACGCGGATTGCGTGTGTGCATCGTAGGATGCGCTATGATCGAACAGCAATCCACGTCCCTCACATCACATCCATGCAATTGTAGCTACATTGGATTTATATGCGCCAGATGCCTAGAAAATGCACATGATCCCTTAAATATGGTAAATGAGTCTGGAATAATGCCAAATTTGAACACGGTGATTTACAGGGTGTATGTTCTTCGTAGAAAATAACTCCAGGGCAAAGAACAAAGAAAATTTAGATTCCCCTACAATTTTTGTGATTTCCCTCTCGAAAGCATGGAACTTTCCCGACGATGGTTCGATTTATGAAGGGCATGACGACATTAGCCAAACCTTCTTAAATTTTCACCAGTGCATAGTGAGGTCATACCATGGCACCATGCCAGGCGTCATGTTTTTCAATCATTTATTTCATATTTTCTATAGTTGAAAACCCAACAAACATTTCTGGTTGACTATTGCCATACATTTCATCGAAATGTCTGTCCATTCCTTGTAAAAGGCATGAGAATTTATTAAATGGCATGAGCATCATTTTCCAAACCGTTCTTGTGCACCCTTTCATGCATTGATTGTTTGAACTTGAATTATGTCCATTAATGCCTAGAAAATGCACATAAACCCCTAAATATGGTAAATGAACCCGGAAAAGTGTCAAATTTGAACGTGGTGATTTGCAGGGTGTATGTTCATCTTAGAAAAAAAACTCATGGACAAAGGATAAAGGAAATTTGGATCCCCCTTCAATCTTGGTGATTTCCCTCTCGAAACCATGAAACTTCCTCGGTGATGGTTTGATTTATGAAAGGCGTGCATGACGACATAAGGATAACATTCTCAAATTTTTATCAGGGCATGGTGAGGCCATACCATGGCACCACGTCAGGTGTCATGTTTTTCAAGCATTTATTTCATTTTTTGTATAGTTGTTACCCAGTAAACGACGCGTTTATGGTTGACTATTGCCAAACATTTCCTCGAAATATCTATCCATTGCTTGTAAAAGGCATGAGAATTTACTAAATCACATGAGGATGGTTTTCCATAACGTTCTTGTGCACCTTTTCATGCACCGATTGTCCGAATTTGAATTATGCAATTAATGCCTAGAGAATGCAAATGATCCCCTAAATATGGTAAATGAACACGAAAAAGTGTCAAATTTGCACGTGGTGATTTGCAGGGTGTATGTTCATCGTAGAAAAAAACTCATGGACAAAGGACAAAGGAAATTTGGACCCCTTCAATGTTGGTGATTTCACCCTCGAAACCATGGAACTTCCTTGGGATGGTTTGATTTATGAAAGGCGTGCATGACGATATAAGGAAAACATTCTCAAATTTTTACCAGGGCACGGTGAGGCCATACCATGGCACCACGCCATGCATCATGTTTTCCAAGCATGTATTTCATTTTTGTATAGTTGTTAACCCAGTAAACGACGCATTTATTGTTGACTATTGCCACACATTTCCTTGAAATATCTGCCCATTCCTTGTAAAAGGCATGAGAATGTACTAAATAGCACGAGGATGGTTTTCCAGATCGTTCTTGTGCATCTTTTCATGCACCGATTGTTTGAATTTGAATTATGTGCATTAATGCCTAGAAAATGCAAATAATCCCCTAAATATGGTAAATGAGCCCGGAAAAATGTCAAATTGCAACACGTTGCATCTGAGGCAGTATGTTGATCGTTGGAAAAAACTGAATGACAAACTAGGACGGAAATTTGGATTCCCCTTCAATCTTGGTGATTTCCCTCTCGAAAGCATGGAACTTCCTCGGTGATGGTTCGATTTGTGAAGGGCGTGCATGACGACATTAATCAAACCTTCTTAGTTTTTAACCAGGGCACGGTGAGGCCATACCATGATGGCACCATGCCAGGCGTCATGTTTTTCAAGCATGCATTTCATTTTTCTATAGTTGCTAACTCAGTAAATGACGCGTTTTGGTTGACAATTGCCACACATTCCCTTGAAATCTCTGCCTGTTCCCTGTAAAAGGATTGAGAATTTACTAAATACCACGAGTATGGTTTTTTCAAACTGTTCGTGTGCACCTTTTCATGCACCGATTGTTTGAATTTGTATTATGTGGATTAATGCCTAGAAAATGAACATAATCCCCTAATATGGTAAATGATCCCCAAAAAATGCCAAATTTGAGCATATTGCATTCGAGGGGGTATGTTGATTGTAGAAAAAACTGAATGACAAGCTAGGAAGGAAATTTGGATGCCCAGCCCCTTCAATCTTGTTGATTCCCCTTGAAACCATGAAATTTCCTAGGTGATGGTTCGATTCATGAATGGCGTGCATGACGACATAAGACAAACATTCTCAATTTTTTACCAGGGCATGGTGAGGCCACACATTTCCTTGAAATATCTGCCCATTCCTTGTAAAAAGGCATGAGAAATTACTAAATAGCACAACCATGGTTTTCCGGACCGTTCTCGTGCACCTTTTCCGATTGTTTGAATTTGAATTATGTGCATTAATGCCTAGAAAATGCACATAATCCCCTAAATATTGTAAATGAACCCAGAAAAGTGCCAAATTTGAAGATGGTGATTATCAGGGTTTATGTTTATAGTAGAAAAAACGCATGGACGATGGACAAAGGAAATTTGGATTCCCATTCAATCTCGGTGATTTACTATCGCACACGATTCATCACCGTCGCCTCTGTGAACCGTGTGTGTTCACTCACACATGCAAAAGGAAAAAAGAAAACCCTCGCCCCCTTCCTCCCCACCCACTCGCTGCGGACTCCTCCGCAACTCTGCACTTCATCAACTTCTATCACGGCGGCCACCCTAAGCTCGACGGCGTTGTTGTCGGCGGGCGGAGGTTGCGCTCCAAATGACACGGGATTTCGCCCCTAGCACTTTCCGCTGCCTATCTGCACCGACATTCTAGACTCTGGTCGACTGGGGTTTTCTACGGGATTGCCCTGGGGTTTTTCCTCATGTAGAAGGTAATCAACTTAGCAAAACATTCACTCATCTCTTATCGCAATCCATCCGTCGCTGTTAATCAACTGGCGGAAATCGGCGTGGAATCATTTTTGTTCTAGCAGATTCGTGGGTGTTCTTTCATGTGTCCACAGTGCAAGCACAAATCGAGCAAGTGTGGTCGCGGCCAGTAGGAAACGAAGTTCTATCTCACCATTCCGGATGACTTCAGGGAGCGCTCGATATGTTCAATCTCAACCTACCACGGTCGGCATGGCCTAAATATGTGAACATATACCGTCTGTTGCTACATATATATATATATATATATATATATATATATTCATCAAATCTTTGTTACATTATCTATTTTTAATTAGAGTAAAATGCAGCATAGGTCCTATAACTATCCGAGGTGTGTCACTTTAGTCCTATAACTATCAAAGTGCAGATTTGGGTCCCAAAACTATTACAAGTCATTCACTGCAGGTCCTGTGGTCACCCCAACAGTGATTGTTGGCTGACGTGTCACCTGGACCAGTGCCACAACGACCCAGGGCGCGTGGTCAAAGATTTCCCGCCATTGGTGGTTGATACATTTTGCAATTTGGTCCATCAAACTGTTTGCTCTCCAGCCGCAGCCCTCCTCTCTGCAATCTCATCTCTCTTTCATCAGTTCTGCCATGTCTGGAACAAGCTCGATGGCATCAAGATGTAGCAGGAACAAGCCGGCGCGGCAAATGATCATGCAAGTGACAAAATGAATGTTGCAACTTAACATGAAAATATATAGATGAGAATTGCCACAATTCCAGGAAGTAGCTTTCATGTCCTCAGGCTTGAAAGACCTGAGCTTCACCTTCTTCTTTTTCTTTTTCTTCCCTTTTTCCATAACAACCTCATGTTCTTATTCATTTCCCTCATTCTCTGAAGCTGGCAGTTCTAGCTCATCAGTGTCATAGTCACTATCCCTCTTGTACTGTACTGCTTTATTTTTCTTTGCTCTGAGATCCTTATTGAAGTCATCAACCCACTCCTCAAATAGATTATCATCGCCATTCTTAAAGTCATTGTCTGAGTCAGCCCAATCTTCATAACTACTATCACTATCACTATCATCACAATCACTGTCATTGTTTTTCTGCACTTGTTCTTTAGTTCTCCCTTTTTGTGCCTTGCTCTTGATCCTAGGACTACTCCTAATATAACTCTTTGTACCTCTTTCTTGTGGCTTCATGGGACTCATGATATTAGGCATTGTAGGTGAGCCAATTATGCATATGTCATCCATATTCAGCTCGCTATAAATATCACCATGATCCATGTACAACTTGAAATGCTTGAACTTTGGCACAACAGCAGTCATACTAAGACAATCTGCATCTCTATCAATAATTCTCAGTCCATTATCCAAATTCATGCCAGGAAGTAACCGGAAACACTGCACTTTTACTTGGATCATAGCCAAGCTGCTGTACAAAATCTTTAATCCACAACGGCGACCAGGTTTCAACCTCACAATGATCAAAGAAATCTATTTTGCAATCCATGTATTTCTTGTTTGCTCCAAAGCCGAGAAAAACCCCACCATGATTAATCTCTATTGAGAACAGCTCCTCCTTGGGTCCTATTACATGAAGGAAAAAACAGAGTACATATATACATCAGCAGTACAATTTCTTTTATATCACCACTAGTACATATATACATCAGCAGTACAATTTCAAATGGTACTATAGGTGTATAGGACGAGCTTATAATGCAAAAAAAAGATACCACTGTACATAACAAGGCTTCAGTTACATCAGGGATTATATACTGCAGGAAAAATACTGCCCAAATAACCATACGCACAGGAAGATGCCCAAATCTCCATACGTACAGGAAGATGCCCAACTCTTTTGAAATAGATTTCAGTACAGAAAGATTTTAGTACAGACAGAAGATTTCAGTACGGGAAGAGAAGCCATATGTACATTCAGACTGAATCGACACAATATCTAAGTTGTAATGCCAAAATCGTGCCAAATCTTGCTACTCTATTGAAATCTCTAAGCCAAAAGGGGGTGCAGCAGGGACAGGGGTTAGGGTTCTTACCATACTCCGGAGGAGGGGTGTTGGGAAGCTGTCGCGATGGAGCCATCGGACCAGCGCCGCGGTCGGATTAGCAGCCCCGACTCCCGTCCTGCGCCTCCAATCGCTGGACATCAATCGCGAACGCCACCGATCACCACCATATCGCCGCCTTAGAGAGATTCTTTCGTAGAAGAGAGATGGAGAGTCTGATAATGAGACGAGCTGAGATTTCAAGGGCTTTCCTGCAAATAAACGCTTCATTGTTTAGCCTGGTGGGCCCCTCTGGTCGATGTGGCACCGGTCCAGGTGACACGTCGGACGGTCAATGCTGCTGGGGCGACCATAGGACCTGCAGTGAACGACTCGAAATAGTTTTTGGACCCAAATCACTTTGATAGTTATAGGACTAAAGTGACACACCTCGAATAGTTATAGGACCTATGATGCATTTTACTCTTTTAATTATATATTTTCGTACTTTGCTTTCATCTATATATTGATCTGTTCTATCAGTTACTCCCACATTTGCATCTTGCTATGTTATTTCAATATATCTAATTTACGATCTTAATTTTCATTTCAAGCAGTACATCCCTTGTTTTGCAAGAACAGGAGTAGAAAGAAATCTTGGGCTTTACTTTGTTGATGACTCCCAGGATGTCATATAGACAATGCAGCATGGACATACAATGACAGTTAGCGTAAAACTTGATAAAGACGGTTACTCTTATTTTAATGCAAACCTTTGGAGAAAAATGTCTAAGTATTATGGACTGAAAGCTGGCAATAAAATTCTAGTGCATCTACCACACCCTGGCCTAACTAACATGGATGTTTACTTCCCCAATGTCATGAGCCGATCAAAGTCTAGTCGAGGTTAGTGTCCTTTCAACTTTCTCCATGTTGTCATATTACTTAGCAAAATCGGGGTATTTGTTCTGACTAATTGATCACTATTTAAGCAACCAATTGTGATTTCATTTTCTAACTCCGTTCCTAGGCAATAATAAATTCTATTTACCAAATTATGTGCACTATATATTCTTCTGCCATGTTTGGAATAAATAATACCTTTCCACCTTTTAAGCAGGATATGTTGGATGCATAGTGAACGATCTGTATGTTACTAAGCGTACCAAAATTCACTGGAAGGACTTGAAGCATGTCATAAACTTTGTTGATAATATGACAGAGCTAGCACAGCGTATGAACGCAGGATTTTCGATGGGATTAATTATACCTATGGTGCACACATCAAGACCAATTGTGTGCACAAAACGCTGGTAAAAAGTCTTATTTTAATGTTCATGCTCATAAACTATTATATGTTCAATGATATGTTATAATTGGTTTTTATTCTACTTTTCAACAGAAATTGCCCGCTGTAGCAGGTTCCTGGTTTGATTTCCCGGCGTGGTCGAATTACACTTTTGCCTGCTAATAACGCCAAAGTGATTGCAAGGTACTGCATTTCCCGCAGAAATGGAACCATTCAAATTAACAAGTTCTCACTTGTCGTGGCAATGCATCCATATTGGAAAATTGGAGACACTGTTCTACTCATGCTCTATCAAGGCATAGGAGGGCTCTTCCTTTTCATTGATGAGATTCTGAGTCGCCGTGATGAAGATGCTTCTAGGGGATAGTTGTGGTTGTTGGCCCTCAGCCTCTTAAAATGTGCTAGATATTAGTATGTTAAGTATGTAGATATGGACCATATGGTTGTTGGCCATTAGCCTCTTAAAATGTGATAGTTGTTACATGTTAAGTATCTAGATATGGACCATATGGTTGTCAAAACCGTGTTACGAAGATCCTCCTTTTGTCAAATAGTGTAACCACTATATATATGTTACTCAAATGTTGTTAGCCAAGTTCTTAAATTTTCATGGAAAGTATTACTGTCGTACACAGTTCTTTGAGTTTAAGCGTGTGCCTGATGTCCAGAAGGTATTTGCATATTAACTGTCCATATTGCAAATTCACACACATGTTAACATAAGGAAACGTATGTGTAACTTACTAATCATCGCACACGAGTACTCGCAGACGCAACGTGTGCGATACTCCTAGCCACTGCAAGCAACTAGTTTGCATTTTTCAAAGTCTTTTGTATGAACAGAATCGCACACGAACTTACTATAGTAACCGTCTGTGTTATAATTTCTCATCGCAAATAGTTCATCTGAGTGGGTTGTTTGCTGTGTATCACACACATCTAGTTTACACGAATCATTTGTGTTCTTTTGGCTGATCGCAAATGTTGCATATCCCACACATCTTGTTAAGATGAATCATTTCCGTTCTCTTACCTAATCGAAAATAGTTTGTCCGAGTGAACCGTATGATGTATATCACACACACCTTGATCTAGCTGACCGTTTCTATTGCATTCCCTAATAGCACAAAGTTCATTGGAGCGAACTGTCTGTCGTATATCGCACACACATTGATATGGTTGCCCATTTCAGTTGTTCTTCCTCACCGCAAACAGTTCTGCTGGATCAACCATATGCCCAGCATCGCACACGCAAGTAAAATCCGAACCGTGTTTTATGTGTCCGCCATTGCAAACGTTTTACACCTTTTTTGATGGGTTTTTTACACCATCGTTTGTGATTATTGCATCGTACACAGTTTCGTCGAAGGGTCTCTGATCGTAGTGTCGCATTAGTAGCATCCTACAGTAGTGATAGGTGAAGGAAATATGCCCTAGAGGCAATAATAAAGTTGTTATTTTACATTTCCTTATTCATGATAAAGGTTTATTATTCATGTTATAATTGTACTGATCGGAAACTTAAATACATGTGTGAATACATAAACAAATACCGTGTCCCTAGAAAGCCTCTACTAGACTAGTTCGTTGATCAAAGATGGTTAAGGTTTCCTAACCATAGCCATGTGTTGTCATTTGATAATGGGATCACATCATTAGGAGAATGATGTGATGGACAAGACCCATCCATTACTTAGCATAATGATCGTTCAGTTTATTGCTATTGCTTTCTTCATGTCAAATACATATTCCTTCGACTATGAGATTATGCAACTCCCGAATATCGGAGGAATGCCTTGTGTGCTATCAAACGTCACAAGGTAACTGGGTGATCATAAAGATGCTTTACAGGTATCTCCAAAGGTGTTTGTTGAGTTGGAATAGATCAAGATTAGGATTTGTCACTCCGAGTATCAAAGAGGTATCTCTGGTCCCTCTCGGTAATACACATCATAAGAAGCCTCGCAAGCAAATGACTAATAAGTTAGTTACGAGATGTTGTATTACGGAACGAGTAAAGAGACTTGTCGGTAACAAGATTGAACTAGGTATAAATATATCGATGATCGAGTCTCGGGCAAGTAACATACCGATGAACAAAGGAAATTACGCATGTTGTCATAAGGATTCGACCGATAAAGCTCTTCGTAGAATATGTAGGAGCCAATATGGGCATCCAGGTTCCACTATTGGTTATTGACCGGAGAGGTGTCTCGGTCATGTCTACATAGTTCTCAAACCCGTAGGGTCGTACGCTTAACGTTTGATGACGATATATTATTATAGGAGTTAAGTGATTTGGTGACCGAATGTTGTTCGGAGTCCTGGATGAGACGAAGGACATGACAAGGAGTCTCAAAATGGTCGAGAGATAAAGATTTAAATATAGGATGATGGTATTCGGACACTGGAAGTGTTTCGGGGGGTACCGGGTACTTATCGGGTCACCGAAAGGGGTTCCGGGCACCCCCGGCAAAAGATATGGGCCTTATCAGCCAAGAGGGGAGACGCACCAGCCATAAGGGGCTTGTGCTCCCCCCATATGGGCTGGCCTGGGAGGAGAAGGAAAGAGTGGAATAGGATTCCCCCTTCCTTCCCTCTCCCCCCTCTTTCCTTCCCCTCCGACAAACATGGCAGGGGTGCGCGGCCAAGGGCAGGAGCCCAAGTAGGATTCAGACCTACTTGGGGCGCCCCTTGGCCTCTCCCCTCTCCCTCCCACCTATATATATGAGGAGGGGGCACCTAGCACACCTGAGACTATTGCCTAGCCATGTGCGCCGCCCCCCTCCACCATTTACACCCCCGGTCATATTTTCATAGTGCTTAGACGAAGCCTTGCGAAGATCACTTCACCATCACCATCATCACGCCTTCGTGCTGATGGAACTCATCTACTACGTTGACATCTTGCTGAATCAAGAAGGCGAGGGACGTCACCAAGCTGAATGTGTGCAGAACGCGGAGGTGTCGCGCGTTTGGTACTTGATCGGTTGAATCGCGAAGAAGTTTGACTACATCAATCGCATTGTGAAAAGCTTCCTCTTATGGTCTACGAGAGTACGTAGACACACTCTTCCCCTCGTTGCTATGTATCTCCATGGATAGATCATTGTGTCTGCGTAGAATTTTTTTGTTTTCCACACAAGGATTCTGAACATTGGCATCATAAGCCAGGTCTATGCGTAGATGATATGCATGAGTAGAACACAAAGAGTTGTTGGCGGTGATAGTCATACTGCTTACCACCAACGTCTTATTTTGATACATCGGTATTGTCGGATGAAGCGGCCCGGACCAACCTTACATGTCCATGCACATGAGACCGGTTCCACCGACTGACATGCAACTAGTTTTGCATAAAGGTGGCTGGCGGGTGTCTGTTTCTCCTACTTTAGTTGAATCAAATTTGACTACGGCCGGTATTTCAAGAAGGTTAAAATAGCAAACTTGACGAATCACCGTTGTGGTTTTTGCCGTAGGTAAGAACGATTCTTGCTAGACACCCGTAGCAGCCACGTAAAACTCGCAACAACAAAATAGAGGACGTCTAACTTGTTTTTGCAGGGTATGTTGTGATGTGATATGGTCAAGACATGATGTGATATACGTTATTGTATGAGATGATCATGTTTTGTAAGATATCAGGCAACCGGCAGGAGCCTTATGGTTGTCTCTATATTGTATGAAATGCAAACGCCATGTAATTGCTTTACTTTATCGATATCAGTTAGCAATAGCTGTAGAAGCAATAGTTGGTGAGACGACCATGACGCAACGATGGACATCAAGGTGTCGAGCTAGTGACGATGGTGATCATGACAATGCTTCGGAGATGGAGATCAAAAGCACAAGATGATGATGGCCATATCATGTCACATATTTTTATTGCATGTGATGTTTATCTTATATGCATCTTATTTTGCTTAGAACAATGGTAGCATTATAAGATGATCCCTTCACTAAATTTCAAGGTAAACGTGTTCTCCTTGAGTATGCACCATTGCTATAGTTCGTTGTTTTGAGACACCACTTGATGATCGGGTGTGATAGACTCTACGTTCACATACAATGGGTGTAAGACAGTTTTACACATGCAAAATACTTGGGTTGAACTTGACGAGCCTAGCATCTACAGACATGGCCTCGGAACACTGGAGACTGAAAGGTCAAACGTGAATCATATAGTAGATATGATCAACATAGAGATGTTCACCATTGATGACTATGCCATCTCACGTGATGATCGGACATGTGTTAGTTGATTTGGATCACGTATCACTTACATGACTTGAGGGATGTCTATTTAAGTGAGAGTTCTTAAGTAATTTGATTAATTGAACTTAAATTTATCATGAACTTAGTGTTAATAGTTTTTGCATATCTATGTTGTAGACCAATAGCTCGCAATATAGCTCCCCTATTTTTGGTATGTTGCTAGAGAAAAATAAGTTAAAAGATGATAGTAGCAATGATATGGACTGGGTCCGTGATCTGAGGATTATCCTCATTGTTGCACAGAAGAATTATGTCCTTGATGCACCGCTAGGTGATAGACCTATTGCAGGAGTAGATGCAGACGTTATGAACGTTTGGCAAGCTCGATATGATGACTACTTAATAGTTTAGTGCACCATCCTTTACAGCTTAGAACCAAGACTTCAAAAATGTTTTGAACTCCACGGAGCATATGAGATGTTCCAAGAGTTGAAATTGGTATTTCAGACTCATGCCCGTGTCGAGAGGTATGAGACCTCTTTGCCTACAAGATGGAGGAGAATAGCTCAACCAGTGAACATGTTCTCAGAATGTCGGGGTACTATAATCGCTTGAATCAAGTGGGAGTTAATCTTCCAGATAAGATAGTGATTGACAAAGTTATCTAGTCACTATCACCAAGCTACTAGAACTTCGTGATGAACTATAATATGCAAGGATGACGAAAATGATTCCCGAGCTCTTTGCAATGCTAAAATCAGCAATGGTAGAAATCAAGAAAGAGCATCAAGTGTTGATGGTTAACAAGACCACTAGTTTGAAGAAAAAGGGCAAGGGAAAGACAGGGAACTTCAAGAAGAATGGTAAGAAAGTTGCCGCTCCCATGAAGAAGCCCAAAGCTGGACCCGAGCCTGAAACTGAGTGGTCCTACTACAAATGAAATGGTCACTGGAAACGGAACTGCCCCAAATACTTGGCGGATAAGAAGGATGGCAAAGTGAACAAAGGTATATTTGATATACATGTTATTGATGTGTACCTTACTAGTATTAATAGTAGCCCCTGGTTATTTGACACCAGTTCAGTTGCTAAGATTAGTAACTCGAAACAGGAGTTGTAGAATAAATTGAGACTAGTTAATGGCGAGGTGACGATGTGTGTTGGAAGTAATTCCAAGGTTGATACGATCACCATTGCACACTCCCTCTACCTTTGGGATTAGTGTTAAACCTAAATAAATGTTATTTGGTGTTTGCGTTGAGCATGAATATGATTTGATCATGTTTATTGCAATAAAGTTATTCATTTAAGTAAAAGAATAATTGTTGTTCTATCAGTAGTGCAGGATGCTGCTAACGTGACACTACGATCAGAGACCATTCGAGAAACTGTGTGTGATGCAACAATCGCAAATGGTGGTGTCAGACAACCGTCAAAAATGTCCAAAACTTTTGCGATTACGGATGCATCAAACACGGTTTAGATTTTAGTTGTGTGTGTGATGCAGGGCATACAGTTTAGTTCAATTAACTGTTTGTGATGAGGAGTAACAAAAGAAACGGGCAGCCAGATGAAGGCGTGTGCGATACATAGCATACGGTTCATTAGGATGAACTATTTGTGATTAGGCAACACAAAAGAAACGGTCAGCCAAATAAAGGTGTGTGCGATATACAGCATGCGGTTCACTTGGATGAACTGTTTGTGTTGAGACAATAGAACATAAATGGTTTAATATAACAAGACGTGTGTGATACGCGGCAAACAGGTCTGTAATCAGAAATGTGTGCGAAGACCGATAATAACACAGACGATTGCTGCTAATAAGACGTGTGTGTTATGCGATGGGATTGCATACAGAACAACAACATATATATTACATGCATGATTAACCAAATTAAACATCCAATTACATAGGTGGCTACTACAACCATGTCATTTGCACACACCAAAGTAAACTATTAGATGAATAATTTCATAGGTGGCTACTACACACATGACACTTCCACACATGAATAAAGTAAACTATATATTACATGCATGATTAACTAGCATAAAGGATCATCTGATCATTATCTACTTCTTGTGATGCTTGCTCTGCTTGTGGCTCGATCCGGGCTTGTAGATTTGGGTAACGAGGCACTTCCTCATGTCAACGATCCACCAGTGCATCTCGTAGCATGTGTACACGCTCTTGGCCGTGAACCTGAGGTGAGGTTCATCCAGTCGCCGCATCCAAGCCCTGTGCCAAGATACGGGATTTGTTCTCTGGGCATCCTGCTTCATCATTTCGTAGTAGGGGTCGATGATGGCCAAGGCGAGTTCGACCAGGGAGTCCTTCTTCGTGCTGCCCCAGACCCTATAGTGGTCCTGGATTTCGACAAGGTTCTCGTAGGCCAAGCCCGTAACACTGAGCGCTTTTACATCGTCGGTGGTTTTCACCATGGAGAACTTGTAGCCGGTGCTGTTGACAAACCCGTTGAAACAGTCGCAAGGCTCTCTAGCCATGCAGTAGTGGTAGATGAGGATATGATGGCGCACACACAACTGGGTGACGGCAACCTTCTGATCTATGCCGGGACTACCGACGGTGTTTTGGAGGTCGATGTCCACCACCTTGTACTTGTCTCCAGCAAGCAACTGCTCAATGGTGTTAATCTAGTCGTCCACCACGGCAGGGTCGATGGTCTAGACCACCAAGAGATCCGTCTCCCTCGTGTGGCTCTCCACTTTATGCTTGCCGAACTCCATTGGAGCGCCGCTAGACATCCCCTCTCTATGTCTTGTCGTGGGTGTGCTTGCTGTGTTGTGAGGCGCGATCGAAAGGTTGAAGAGACTAAGGTTATAATGGTTGCGGGAATTGAAGGGGAGGACGGACGGCGCGTCCTGATGGCAGTTCTAATTTGCAGCGCGTAACTCCATCCTGCCACATGTAACTGCATCACGTGGCAACACGTGCGGCGCAACCGCATGCAGATGGGGCCCCCTACGTGATCATGCGCAGGCCCGACCACTGCCAGAGCACGCACGGAGGGACGCGAGCATAGTGCTCTGTGGTCGCCTCAACGGCGATCAACCATATATATGCATATAGCAGTTGAACATGCAAGGAAAAGATGTCCACAACCCGAGCGCACCACGGCGCCTAACGGCAAGCAAAGCGTGCTGCGGCGCCTAACAGGGAGCAGAGCTTGCCGAGGGACGCGAGCAGAGGCCGGCGCCGTGTGTGTTGTGGGCAAACGCTTGCTGGTATATAACCTCAAATTTAACCAACAAAATGTTAATGCATGTTACAAAAATTATATAACTAGAAACTATGTTCAAATACGAATCCGATGATATAATCCTTGGTGACATGCATTCGTATTTTATAAATTAAATCCTACTTATAAACCAGGACAGGCGTATAGTAGTTAATTAAATCGCAAACTTTTTTTATTAAACATATGTGTACGTGTCCTTTCGTCCTTCTCTCGCACGTCTTGTCACCCCGCAGCCGCAGACGGTTCGAGCGCAAGCTTGAGTAGCGCGCAGGGGCGTTCTTTTGGCCAAACGGTGCCGAGCCCGTTCCCGCGCAACCGTTCAGGCTCCCGCGCAAGCTTCCCGCCTGACTCGGTGAAATCCCCCAAAATGCCAATGCTTATCAGCCTACTATATAAACCCTCATGACCGGCGAGTCCTGCGTTGCATTTTCCCCTACCTCCCTGTAGCTTATCTCGTCTGTTTCTCCCAAAATCGGCAATGGCACCGGACCGTCGTCCTCGCTCAGCCACTCCACCGTCATCAGAGGACAGCTCCAGCTGAGAGGCTACACCGCGGCGGCGGCGCAGTCCCCAGCATAGTGTAGTGCGCACGGCGTACCAATTGGGTGTGCGTGGAACACGCACCACACGCTCGGCCGCCGGTGCCCGTCGGCAGCTGTTGACGGCCGCAGTTGCCACCACAGCTCCGTCGAAAGCCAGGGCCATCACCAGCTACGCCGCCGTGGCCATCACCCGCTTCGCTGTCGTGGCCATCACCCCACTGCCGGCCACCATGGCCATCACCCCACTGCCAGCCACCATGGCCATCACCTGCTTCGCCACCGCGGCCTGAAGGCGGGAGGTGGTGGTCATGGCCGCCACCCCATCATCGCCCGTCATGGCCGCTAGCCCACCATCGACCGCCGAGATCATCACCCGCTCCGCCACTGCCACCCAAAGGAGGGAGGCGGAGGTGGAGGCCCGCACGTGAGGCACCGACCTTGTGCGCTACATCGAGTTCCTGCGGGAGGAGGAGGAGCGCCTCGTTAAGCACGCAAAGAGCCTTACCGCCGCCGTGGCCACGGCACATGCCGACGCAGAGGCGAGGAATCAGGACATCTATGAGGAGAACCACCGCTTCGAGAGGGGTCGTCTGGAGTGGCAGAGGGTGTTCGAGGTGAGCTTCGCTGAAGGTGCAGCAGTGACAGGCACCGTATTGCAGTTGTCCAGCTTGTCGGTAGCCTCCTCCTCCTCTTCCTCTTACTGAGCGCGCTCGACAGAGGAGAGGCTGTCGGATGTGGTGCAAAGCCCCTCCGTAGTAGTATTTAGGGGCTATTTTGTTCAGTTCATCTGACTATAGATGTGTTGGAACTGTACAACGTACTTAAAATTAGCTAGTATATATAGTTGAACTAGCTATTTCGGTACGTGGTTGGCAACAATTGGGGAAAAGTTTGGTAGGTTCAGCTGTAAAGTTGAACTATTTGTATAAATTAAGCACGACTGCTTAATCTATGAATGAAATCTATGCTTAATTACTGGATTATAGTTGCAAAAATTAGATAGTGCTAGTGATTTTTAGCTGCGTATTTTGACAAATCGCAGTGTTACAAGGATTGACAAATGGCAATGTTACTATATCAACAAATGTCTATCTTTGCAGCTTGACAAATGGCAATATACCCAATATGACGGATGCAAATCTTACCAAATTGTTTGTACGTGGTTGCACACGGGTCATTCGAAAAACCGTTTGTGTTGAAGGGAGGTAGAAATCATGCTTGCCAAATTTTCTCTTGGCTTAGCGCCAAAGTCTCGCTTTGCATACCTTATTCAATCGGAACTATTTGCGTCGAACAGATGCACAAATCTTGTGCAGCAAATTTTCCCTTGGCTTACTGCGGAAGACCATAGCTCTCACTTTCCATACAGGTGTTCTATCTAAAACATTTGTGATGAAGAGCTGCACAAATCCTGCTCGGCACATTTTCCCTTGGCTTACTGGGGAAGCTCTCAGTGTACATACGGGTGTCCGATCTAAAACATTTGCAATGTTAGAGTGGCAGCTAGTTGTTTAAATATGCCGTTGTTGACTATTATTCGAGTGGCCTTCTCCCAAAATGGACAAGAAAATTACCACAGCATGTCGGGTGCCATTCCATGATAGCATGCCAAGTTTCATGAATTTCAGACGAGTTTTGGATTTACTAGAATTTAAAAACAAAGTATCTCAACGTTTTGCCGGCAGTCAATAGTGCTGGTGTTTGAAATTCATTCCCATTTCTTGCATGGGACCTAAGCATGAACCCAAGGACACATATTTGATTTTTCAACCAATTTATATGCACTGGAGCTTGTGCATGTAGTTCAAACTTGAATTATGCACATAAATGCCTAGAAAACCCAGTTAATATATAAAAATGTCCAAACGAACCCTGAAAAATTCCAAAATTGAACAAAACACTCCTGTTGTTCTATGTTCACACTAGAAATTTTTTGAAAGCAATAATAGGCAACAAGTATCGTTTCGTCCCCAAAGGTGGCACTTCCCTGGCGAAACCATCAAGCTTGTTGTGAGAAGCTCTGGCTTGTGAGAAGCTTATACCCAAACCTGCCCCAAATGGGACAAAAAAATTACCATGGCCTGTTGGGTGCCATTCCATGATAGCATGCCAAGTTTCATGAATTTCAGACGAGTTTTGGATTTACTAGAATTTAAAAACCAGGTATCTCAATATTTGCGGCCGAGTGATGGTGGCAGGGTGTTTGACATTCATTCCCATTTCTTGCATGGGACCTAAGCATGCAACCAAGGACACATATTTGAATTTTCAACCAATTTATATGCATTAGAGCATGTGCATGTAGTTCAAATCTGAATTATGCACATAAATGCATTTAAAACTCAATTAATGCATAAGAAATGTGCTAATGAACCCCAAAAATTCTGAAATTTAACACAACACTCATGTTGTTCTATGTGGACACTAGAGAAAAAAATTAAATCATGAAGAGGCAACGGCTATCGTTTCATCCAGAAAGGTGAAACATTCCCTACCGAAACCATCAGGCTTGTTGTGAGAAGCTCTGGTTTGTGAGAAGCTTATACCTAACCTGCCCAAATGGGACAAAAAATTTACGACGGCATGTTGATACCGCTCCATGATAGCATGCCATGTTTCATGAATTACAGACGAGTGATAACCCGCAAGTATACGGGATCAATTGTAGCCTCTTTCGATAAGTAAGAGTGTCAAACCCAACGAGGAGCTAAAGGTAGAACAAATATTCCCTCAAGTTCTATCGACCACCAATACAACTCTACGCATGCTTAGTGTTTGCTTTACCTAGAACAAGTATGAAACTAGAAGTACTTTGTAGGTGTGATAGGATAGGTTTGCAAGATAATAAAGAACACGTAAATAAAAAGTAGGGGTTGTTTAGATAAAGAAGCAATAAAGTAAATATAGCGAGTGCAGAAAAGTGGTGGTAGGAGTTGTGGAATTGTCCCTAAGCAATTGACTATGTTACTAGACCGGTAATCACTATTGCAATTCTATTTGAGGGAGAGGCATAAGCTAACATACTTTCTCTTCTTGGATCATATGCACTTATGATTGGAACTCTAGTAAGCATTCGCAACTACTAAATATCATTAAGGTAAAACCCAACCATAGCATTAAAGCATCAAGTCCCCTTTATCCCATACGCAACAATCTACTTACTCGGGTTTGTGTTTTAGTCACTCACGCAACCCACTATAAGCGAATCATGAACGCATTGCAACACCCTACAGCAGGAATCCCTCACGCTTGCCCGACACGAGGGCACCATAGGACAACACCAATAATAAAACATGCAACTCAAACCAATCATAGCAATTCATCAATCACCGATAGGACAACGAAAATCTACTCAGACATCATAGGATGGAAACACATCATTGGAAAATAATATGAAGCATAAAGCACCATGTTCAAGTAGAGGGTACAGCGGGTTGCGGGAGAGTGGACCGCTGAATATAGAAGAGGGAAGGTGATGGAGATGTTGGTGAAGATGACGGCGGTGTTCGTGAAGATCACGGTGATGATGATGGCCCCCGGCAGCGCTCCGGCGCCACCGGAAGCAAGGGGGAGAGAGGCCCCCTTCTTCTTCTTCTTCCTTGACCTCCTCCCTAGATGGGAGAAGGGTTTCCCCTCTAGTCCTTGGCTCCCATGGCTTGGGAGGGGCGAGAGCCCCTCCAAGATTGGATCTATCTCTCTGTTTCTGCGTTCTCTGTTTCTGCCCCTTCAACGTTTCCTTTATATCTGGAGATTCGTAACTCCGATTGGGGTGAATCTTTCGCCCAGATTTTTCTCATAAAATTAGCTTTCTTGCGACAAAAGTAGAGCCTCAACCGCCTTATGGGTGGCCCACGAGAGCCCAGTGAGCGCCCAGGGGGAGGGGGTGCGCCCCCCTGTCTCGTGACCACCTCGGACACTGTTTGCATTGATTCTTCCTCCGGAAAATCCCAAATATTCCAAAATAATTCTCCATCCATTTTTATCCCGTTTGGATTCCGTTTGATATGGGTTTCCTGCGAAACATAAAAAATGCAACAGACAAGAACTGGCACTGGGCACTGGATCAATATGTTAGTCCCAAAAATAGTATAAAAAGTTGCCAAAAGTATATGAAAGTTGAAGAATATTGGCATGGAACAATCAAAAATTATAGATACGACGGAGACGTATCAGCATCCCCAAGCTTAATTCCTGCTCGTCCTCGAGTAGGTAAATGATAAAAAAGATATTTTTTGATGTGGAATGCTACCTAGCATAATCTTGATCATATGTCTAATCATGGCATGAATATTAGGACACAAGTGATTAAAAGCAATAGTCTATCATTTGACATAAAAACAATAATACTTCGAGCGTACCAATAAAGCAATCATGTCTTTTCAAAACAACAAGGAAAAAGCAAGCTTATCCCTACAAAATCATATAGTTTGGCCATGCTTCATTTTCGTCACACAAAAATGCTCCCATCATGCACAACCCCGATGACGAGCCAAGCAATTGGTTCATACTTTTTAACGCGCTTCAGCTTTTTCAACCCTCACGCAATACATGAGCGCAAGCCATGGATATAGCACTATAGGTGGAATAGAATACAATGATGGAGGTTATGTTGAGAAGACAAAAGGGAGAAAGTCTCACATCGACGCGGCTAATCAACGGGCTATGGAGATGCCCATCAATTGATGTCAATGTGAGGAGTAGGGATTGCCATGCAACGGATGCACTAGAGCTATAAGTGTATGAAAGCTCAACAAAAGAAACTAAGTGGGTGTGCATCCAACTTGCTTGCTCATGAAGACCTAGGGCATTTGAGGAAGCCCATCGTTGGAATATACAAGCCAAGTTCTATTATGAAAATTCCCACTAGTATATGAAAGTGACAACATAGGAGACAATCTATATGAAGAACATGGTGCTACTTTGAAGCACAAGTGTGGAAAAAGGATATTAACATTGCCCCTTTTCTTTTTCTTTTTTTTCTTTTTTTTCTTTTTTTCTTTTTGGGTGGGCTTCTTTGGCCCCCTTTTTTATTTAGGCTTCTTTGGCCCTTCCTCTTTTTTTTTCCTTTTCCTTTTTTTTATGGGGCAATGCTCTATAATGATGATCATCACACTTTTATTTACTTACAACTCGATATTACAACTCGATACTGGAACAAAGATATGACTCCATATGAATGCTTCCGGTGGTGTACCGGGATGTGCAATGATCTAGTGTAGCAATGACATCAAAAAATGAACAAGCCATGAAAACATCATGCTAGCTATCTTACGATCATACAAAGCAATATGACAATAAATGCTCAAGTCATGTATATGATGATGATGGAAGTTGCATGGCAATATATCTCGGAATGGCTATGGAAATGCCATGATAGGTAGGTATGGTAGCTGTTTTGAGGAAGATATAATGAGGCTTATGTGTGATAGAGCGTATCATATCACGAGGTTTGGATGCACCGGCGAAGTTTGCACCGACTCTCGAGGTGAGATAGGGCAATGGACGGTACCGAAGAGGCTAGCAATGATGGAAAGGTAAAAGTGCGTATAATCCATGGACTCACATTAGTCATAAAGAACTCATATACTTATTGCAAAAGTTTATTAGCCCTCGAAGCAAAGTACTACTACGCATGCCCCTAGGGGGATAGATTGGTAGGAAAAGACCATCGCTCGTCCCCGACTGCCACTCATAAGGAAGACAATCAAAGAAACACCTCATGCTTCAAATTTGTCACACAACGGTTACCATACGTGCATGCTACAGGACTTGCAAACCTCAACACAAGTGTGTCTACAATCCACAACCACCCACTAGCATGACTCTAATATCACCATCTTTATATCGCAAAACTATTGCAAGGAATCAAACATATCATATTCAGCGATCTACAAGTTTATGTAGGATTTTATGACTAACCATGTGAATGACCAATTCCTGTCATCTCTCTAAATAGATATAAGTGAAGCAAGAGAGTTTAATTCTTTCTACAAAAGTTATGCCCATGCTCTAACAAATATAAGTGAAGCAAAAGAGCATTCTACAAATGGCGGTTTTCTATGTGAAGAGAAACAGGCAATCCAAACTTCAAATGATATAAGTGAAGTACATGAAGCATTCTATAAAGAGATACTCAAAAGATTTAAGTGAAGTGCAATGATAATTATATAAATCAACCAAGGACTATCTCATACCAGCATGGTGCATAAAAGAAAAGTGAAAACTAAATGGAAAGACGCTCCAAGACTTGCACATAATGCATGAACGAAACGAATATGAAAACATACTAATACTTGTTGAAGAAAGAGGGGATGCCTTCCGAGGCATCCCCAAGCTTAGACGCTTGAGTCTCCTTGAATATTTACTTTGGGTGCCTCGGGCATCCCCAAGCTTGAGCTCTTGCCTCTCTTCCTTTTCCTCATATCGAGACATCCTCGATTAGACACTACATCCACACAAAACTTCAACAGAAAACTCGGTAAGATCCGTTAGTATAATAAAGCAAATCACCACTCTAAGTACTATTGCAAACCAATTCATATTTTGTTTTTGCATTGTGTATACTGTAATATAGCTTTTCCATGGCTTAATCCACTGATATAAATTGATAGATTCATCAAAACAAGCAAACTATGCATCAAAAACAGAATCTGTCAAAAACAAAACAGTCTGTAGCAATCTGAACATCCACCATACTTATGGTACCCAAAAAATTCTACCAAAATTAGTAAAAATAAAAAAGTTGTACAGCAAGACAGTGAAAAAGTAATCATAACCATTTGACGTTCCAGATAAAAATGTAAAATCGCGCACTACAGCCAAAGTTTCTGTCCTGCACCGTACAAGCCAACAAGCATTGTAAACATCCTAAAGACAAACCCTGGCACATTATTTTTATAATACAATGGAATTATACAAGGGTATAATTGTTTTTGATGAAAAGTTTCTATAATCAAGATTCACAAAGTTTCCATCAGCATGAACAAAGTTTAAGGCTAGCTCCCACTTCAACAATGCTTGTCTCTCTCACTTTCACTTCCCTTTTTGAAAAGTTTTTAGGTTCCCCTCTTTATTTTTTTTGTTTTTAAACTATATAAAAGCACTCAACAGAAATAAATGACTCTCTAAAACTTCCGGGTTGTCTCCCTGACAGCGCCTTCTTTAAAGCCATTAAGCTAGGCATTTAGTACTCAAGTAACGAATCCAGCCGGATCCCAAGGTATATCAAAGCCAATTTTAATTAACAATGATTTTTAATTTAGTAGTGAGCACAAAGTAACATATATCAATCAATGACGAAGTCTAACTCTCTTCCTATGCATCGGCATGTCATAAAAGAACAATTCATGCACACCAAGTAAAGGCTAATGCATAGTATAGACAGTTTCTTGCAATTCTATCGTGTTGGAAACATAAAGAGGCGGAGATGTAGTTCCTCTCTCATAATAATTGCAAGTAGGAGCAGCAAGCACGTGCATATTATATCTATCAAAATCATCATGTGTAGTAATAAAACTCAACCCATCAATATAATCCTTAATGAGCACAAACTTCTCCGATAAAGTGTAGTAGGGAGAATTCAAAAAGATAATAGGACTATCATGCATGGGTGCAATAGCAACAATTTCATGTTTAACATAAGGAACTATAGCAAGTTCATCTCTATAAGCATAATTCATATTGGCATCTTGGCCACAAGCATAGCAAGCATCATCAAAAAGGGGTAATTCAAGAGAATCAACGGGATCATAACAATCATCATAGCAATCATCATGGCAATCATCCTTCGGTAAGCACGAAGGGGAATTAAACAATGTATGAGTTACAGGGTTACTCTCATTAGAAGGTGGGCACGGGTAGCTAATCCGCTCTTCCTCCTTTTGTTCTTCGCTCTCCTCGTCATCTTTTTCATCCAATGAGCTCACTGTTTCATCGATTTCTTGTTCCATAGCTTCCTGCAAAATATTAGTCTCTTCTTGGACAGCGGAGAATTTCTCAATATATGGTTTAACATAGGCATTAGAAGCATAATTATCATAACAATATTCAAGTATGGCAAAACTTTCAGATTTGTAAAGAGTAGCATCATACTTTTCAATCAAAGAAGCAATTTCGAAAGCACCCTTAAAAGCAACAAATTCTTCAATTTGTTGAACATCATAGTAATTATAAACACCCTTAGCATACGAAGATACGATTCCATTATAAACTCACATTGGTAGGAAAGGTGTTTCTTAGGGTTTTTAGAACAACAAGTAACATCATATATTTCACATAAATTCCAAGCATAGCATTGCAAATGTTGAATTTGATCCCATAATAGTTTCCCTTTTTCAGATATATGGTGTCGCACATAACAAGCATGCTCATCTAAAGATTTGCCCTCAACTAAGCTAGTTGGGGTTTCAGCACGAGCACATAGGGATCAAAGATGATCCAAGTAAAAAGCTTCAGTAGTGTGATAGATTTTGAGTGGTTCTTCAACCATAGGAGCAGTAGGTACAACTAATTTTTTTGGTATTTTGCGTTTCCTACCCATAACTATAGAAAACAACTAAGAACAGTAAATAAAAATTACTTAGTGATAAAGAAAACAAGCACACAGGAGAATATTCACCCCACGATATGACTCCCCGGCAACGGCGCCAGAAAAAGGTCTTGATAACCCGCAAGTATACGGGATCAATTGTAGCCTCTTTCGATAAGTAAGAGGGTCGAACCCAACGAGGAGCTAAAGCTAGAACAAATATTCCCTCAAGTTCTATCGACCACCGATACAACTCTACGCACGCTTAGTGTTCGCTTTACCTAGAACAAATATGAAACTAGAAGTACTTTGTAGGTGTGATAGGATAGGTTTGCAAGATAATAAAGAACACGTAAATAAAAAGTAGGGGCTGTTTAGATAAAGAAGCAATAAAGTAAATATAGCGAGTGCGGAAAAGTGGTGGTAGGAGTTGTGGAATTGTCCCTAAGCAATTGACTATGTTACTAGACCGGTAATCACTATTGCAATTCTATTTGAGGGAGAGGCATAAGCTAACATACTTTCTCTTCTTGGATCATATGCACTTATGATTGGAACTCTAGCAAGCATCCGCAACTACTAAAGATCATTAAGGTAAAACCCAACCATAGCATTAAAGCATCAAGTCCCCTTTATCCCATACGCAACAATCTACTTACTCGGGTTTGTGTTTCAGTCACTCACGCAACCCACTATAAGCGAATCAAGAACGCATTGCAACACCCTACAGCAGGAATCCCTCACGCTTGCCCGACACGAGGGCACCATAGGACAACACCAATAATAAAACATGCAACTCAAACCAATCATAGCAATTCATCAATCACCGATAGGACAAGGAAAATCTACTCGGACATCATAGGATGGCAACACATCATTGGAAAATAATATGAAGCATAAAGCACCATGTTCAAGTAGAGGGTACAGCGGGTTGCGGGAGAGTGGACCGCTGAATATAGAAGGGGGAAGGTGATGGAGATGTTGGTGAAGATGACGGCGGTGTTGGTGAAGACCGCGGTGATGATGATGGCCCCCGGCAGCGCTCCGGCGCCACCGGAAGCAAGGGGGAGAGAGGCCCCCTTCTTCTTCTTCTTCCTTGACCTCCTCCCTAGATGGGAGAAGGGTTTCCCATCTGGTCCTTGGCTCCCATGGCTTGGGAGGGGTGAAAGCCCCTCCGAGATTGGATCTATCTCTTTGTTTCTGCGTTCTCTGTTTCTGCCCCTTCACCGTTTCCTTTATATCTGGATATTCGTAACTCCGATTGGGGTGAATCTTTCGCCCAGATTTTTCTCGTAAAATTAAATTTCTTGTAGCAAAAGTAGAGCCTCAACCGCCTTACGGGTGGCCCACGAGATCCCAGGGCGCGCCCAGGGGGAGGGGCGCGCCCCCTATCTCGTGACCACCTCGGACACTGTTTCACGTTGATTCTTCTTCCGGAAAATCCCAAATATTCCAAAATAATTCTCCGTCCGTTTTTATCCCGTTTGGATTCCATTTGGTATGGGTTTCCTGCGAAACATAAAAAATGCAACAAACAGGAACTGGCACTGGGCACTGGATCAATATGTTAGTCCCAAAAATAGTATAAAAAGTTGCCAAAAGTATATGAAAGTTGAAGAATATTGGCATGGAACAATCAAAATTATAGATACGGCGGAGACGTATCAACGAGTTTTGGATTTACTAGAATTTAAAAATCGGGGGTATCTCAATGTTTGTGGCCGAGTGACGGTGGCAGGGTGTTTGGCAGTCATTCCCATTTCTTGCATGGGACCTAAGCATGCAACCAAGGAGACAGATTTGAATTTCAACCAACTTATAGGCATTAGAGCATGTGCATGTAGTTCAAATTTGAATTATGCACATGAATGCATTGAAAGGTCAATTAATGCATAAAAATGCCCAAACGAACCCCAAAAAATTCCAAAATTTTAACACAACACTCCTGTTGTTCTATGTTGACACTAGAGCAAAAATTGAAATGAAGAAGGGGCAACGGATATCGTTTTGTCCAGAAAGGCGAAACGTTCCCTACCGACCATGAGGCTTGTTGCGAGAAGCTTTGGTTTGTGAGAAGCTTATACCCCAACCTGCCCCAAATGGGACAATATTTTTACCATTGCATGTTGCTGCCGTTCCGTGATAGCATGTCAAGTTACATGAATTTCAGACGAGTTTTCGATTTACTAGAATTTTAAGACCATGTATCTCAATGTTAGCGGCTGAGCGACGGTGGCAAAGGTGTTTCATATTCATTCCCATTTCTTGCATGGGACCTAAGGTTGCAACCAAGGACACACATTTGATTTTTCAACCCGTTTATATGCGTTGGAGCATGTGCATGTAGTTCAAATTTGAATTATGCATAGGAATGCATAGAAAACTCAGTTAATGTATAAAAATGTCCACGCGAACCCCGAAATATCCCAAAAAATTGCAAACACTCATGTTGTCCTATGTTGACACGAGAAATTTTTTGAAAGTAAGAAGATGCAACAAATATCATTTCGTCCCCCAAGGTGGCACGTTCCCTACCGAAACCATCATGCTTGTTGTGAGAGAAACTCTGGTTTGCGAGAAGCTTATACCATAACTTGGCCCAAATGGGACAATATTTTTTTACCCCAGCATCGTGATACCGTTCCATGATAGCATGTCAAGGTTCATGAATTTCAAATGAGTTTTGTATTTACTATAATTACAAAAGCAAGCACCTCAACGTTTGCTGGAGAGCCATGGTGTCGTGGTGTTTGAAATTCATCCCCATTTCTTGAATGGGACGTAAGCATCAACTCATGTACACATATATCATTTTACAAACCATTTTGGTGCACCGGAGCATGTGCACGTGGTTTAATTTTTAATTGTGCACCTGAAATGCCTAGAAAACCAAGTTACCGTATAAAAATGTCCAAATGAACCCTGAATGATTCCAAATTTTTTGACGACACACATATAGTTGCATGTTCACTACAGATAGAAGTTCTAGCAATTCAAACACCATCCTTTGCAGCTGTGACCCCATTATGTAATTCAAATCAAGATGAAAAATCAAGTAGATCCCACACAGTTTATTATCACCAACCGTGTCAGATGCAGTACAAAATATCCTGGAGCATTGTCGGTGTATAGTAAGCCTATGGCTTACTCGAGAAGGTTCATCGGCTACAGTCCATGGCCCGCTCTGAATAATGGACCGTGTGTGATGACACTTTGCATGCTAGTTTTTTCGCTGAAGCGATTCCAAATTTTTGGCTTCCGCAGAAATATCTACCTCCCCGCCCCCTCCCCCTTACCAAAAGCCACATTTCCCTTGTTTCCGCCTTCCTTTCCAAGTTGAAACCTTCACTCCTTGCTTGCAGTGTCGCCCCCCTTGCCGGCAACCCTTCTTCACGCTGCTCGGCCTCGCCTATCCAGGCAGGTAATCCACACCCGACCCCCATCCTCCTCCTCCTTCCACATCCCACATGCCCCAACCGCCGGCGCGAGCATGGCACCTTCCACCCAAATCACTGACCCCTCCACCGAATAAGCACCGTCCTAATACATGGTGCATGCAGTATAGCTAGGATCTCAAGGAGCATTTGGCAGCGGAGAAGCAAATCGCGGTCGCACGCACAGATGAGGTCGCGATGGCTGCCATTTTTGCCGACCCCTAATCTTGGAGGACCACCTTGCCATTTGCTAGCTATGTTGGTTAAGCATGCTCGGTTTACCCGTTGCATGTGCCGCTCCTGCCTTTCCTTAACAAATTCTAGTGAATTTTGCTATCTACTTTTTACCGTGCAATCTGTTGCTCTAGTGTATATGTTTTATATGTCATGCAATGTGGTGCTCGCTTATTAACTGTTTGGTTAATCAGTTGTTGTGTTCAGTTAACTGTTTGGTTCAATTCTGCAAATGTGATGTTCAATTCTTCAGGGTGCAATTTTGTATTGTCTTCCATGTGAGAAATAAATCGAATTTTTCTTTACAAAAAACATGAGAAACAAATCCAATTGCTATATTTCCAAGTTGTCAAGCATGCATGGTTTCGTTAACTGTTTGATCTTCTAGTATGTTATACATTGTGCATTGTGGTGCACAGTTAACGTTTGGTTCATTTGATTTGGTGTTTAGTTAACTGTTTGGTTACATTCTGTAATGCGATGTTCAATTGTTGTGGGTGCATTCTGTTATTGTATACCAAGTGAGGAATAAATTGAATTTGGCTATACTAAATACATGAGAAACAAATACAATTGCTATATTTCCAAGTTGTTAAGCATGCTTGGTTTGGTTAACTGCCTGATCTTCTATTAGGAGTATGTTATATTGTGCAATGTGGTGTTCAGTTAATGTTTGGTTCATTTGTTGTGGTGTTTAATTAACTGCTTGGTTCAATTCTACAATGCAATGTCCAATTCTCGTGGGTATACTTTTGTATTGTTGTGCATGTGAGGAATAATCGAATTTGGCTGCACTTAATACACGAGAAACATATACAGTTGCTATACTTCCTAGTTCTTAATGATGCTTGGTTTGGATAAATGGGTTTTTCATGTGGCTTGAATTAATCTGATGAATCTACAATGTGCTTATTTTTCATCAACATATTTTACTAATAGCATGCGGACCCTCACTTAACCTGATCACTAACTAACTTATATGTGTTGCAGGGAAGCACTGGGAAGCACTGAGGTTTACAAACGAGGTTTGCACATGCATGGTCCTTTGTCTAATAGCACATTGTTGTGCAATTGCAGGAACCATTCTAATACTTAGGTTTTAAACAATTTGGTCTTGCACATGTAGGTCATGTTGTCTGAGGTTCTGACCCACTGTTCGACCCTTTTTGCATATGGGGAAATGAGTTGCCCATGAATATTAGTCAAGTCAAGAAACTCAGAAAGATTGTTAGGATAAAGAAATTGGCGACAAAAAACAACAAGATCTTTGTTTGCACAATGAAGAAGACATCAGTTCACTACAGAATGGTACTAACTATTATACCTTGTCTTTTTTATTCCTTTGCCCCATTTCCAATATAGAGAAGATATTTGTGCACATCCTTGTTTCCAGGCCTTTCCAGAACAGTTTACTGATGATTACCTCTCAAAGCATGTGTATGGATATGAGGCGAGGAAGGTATTCATACAACACCCAGGTTCAATATTGAAGTGTTCCTGAAGAGGACGAAGGATGGACAGTCACTCATCCACAAGCACTGGCCTAAAGATGCAAAGACCTTCATCATCAATGAAGGCTCAATATTCGCCTTCCGCTTCAGCAGTTTTTCCGATGAGATGCATCTATCTATATACCGTCTATGATGCTAATTTTGAAAGGTCATGTGAAACTTGGTGCTGGTGCAGTTGTGTAATGGGGTACCTGAGTGCTGAAGCTATATCATGTTGTACTCTGATGTATTCAAATTATGAAATCATGCTTCCTTAATATGGGAATGAAATATATTATGTGTTTAATATGAATGTCAATTAGATTACTAAATGGATTATTAATAAAATAGGGCAATTAGCCTGCTAATGGTGAATTAGCCTGCTAATTGGTTTTTGCCATTGCAAATGGTTATTGAGAAAATACCGTGGGTGATGACATAAGGCAACGCACACAGTTTCTAGGAATAAACCGTGTTGGATCGATGAACAATCACACACGACATTCTCTTCAAAACTGTTTGCGTTAGGCCACCTTGCGCCAACGTTTACCGCATAAAAACTATGTGTGATGGACATCCTTTGCCACACAGTTTCTTCTACGCACTGTGTGTGATGCATTCAATAAAAACGATAAAATTTTCAATACTGTGTGCGATCGGAACACCATCACAAACGATTTAACGACGAAAATTGTGTGTGATGTACCTACTAACGGAAACGTTTTCCTTGCAGCAACTGTGTGGGATGTATATACGAATGGAAACGTTTCGCGGGGACTGACTGTGTGGGATGTACTTACGTCTAGAAATGATTTCGCGTGTATAATTGTATTTTTTTAGCACTATTGTACGTATAACTGTATTTGCTCGCTCGCCGATCGCACACGACCTCATTTTGTCGAGCGTGTGTGCCAGGAGGGCATATCGCCGACGATTTTTGGGTCGTGTGGGAAGGACCCCCTAATCGCCCACACTCACTAGGCGACGGTTCCAAATGCCGTCGCCGAAAGGGGTTTAAAACCGTTTGTATAGCACCGATGCGTACCAGTGTATTTACACGAATAAGACCTTCTATGGTCATACACCCAATGTGAATGGTTTATTGAATCTCGATCGTAGTGATACACATATTCATAATATTGATGCCAAAAGATGCAAAGTTGATAATGATAGTGCAACATACTTGTATTGCCGTTTAGGTCATATTGGTGTAAAGCGCATGAATAAACTCCATGCAGATGGTATTTTGGAATCACTTGATTATGAATCATTTGATACTTGCGAACCATGCCTCATGGGAAAGATGACTAAAGCTCTGTTCTCTGGAACAATGGAGCGAGCTAATAAATTGTTGGAAATAATACATACCGATGTATGCGGTCCGGTGAGTATTGAAGCATGCGGCGGGTATTGTTATTTTCTGACCTTCACAGATGATTTGAGCAGATATGGGTATATCTACTTAATGAAACACAAGTCTGAAACATTTGAAAAGTTCAAAGAATTTCAGAGTGAAGTGGAGATTCATCGTAACAAGAAAATAAAGTTTCTACGATCTTATCGCGGAGGCGAATATTTGAGTTACAATTTGTCCTTCATTTAAAACAATGTGGAATAGTTTCACAACTCAGACCACCTGGAACACCACGGCATAATGGTGTGTCTGAACGTCGTAACCGTACTTTATTAGATATGGTGCATTCTATGATGTCTCTTACCGATTTACCACTATCATTTTGGGGTTATGCATTAGAGACAGCTGCATTCACATTAAATAGGGCACCGTCTAAATCCGTTGAGATGACACCATATAAATTATGGTTTGGCAAGAAACCTAAGCTGTCGTTTCTTAAAAATTTGGGGATGCGACGCTTATGTCAAAAGGCTTCAGGCTGATAAGCTTGAACCCAAAGCAGAGAAATGCATCTTCATAGGATACCCTAAAGAAATTATTGGGTACACCTTCTACCACAGATCCGAAGGCAAGATCTTTATTGCCAAGAATGGGTCCTTTTCTAGAGAAGGAGTTTCTCCCGAAAGAAGTGAGTGGAAGGAAAGTAGAACTTGATAAGGTAATTGTACCTTCTCTCGAATTGGAAAGTAGCACATCAGAGAAAAACCGTTCCTGTCATGCCTACACAGCCTAGAGAGGAAGCTAATGATGATGATAATGAAACTTTCGATCAAGTTACTACTGAACTTTGTAGGTCAACCAGAACATGTTCCACACCAGAGTGGTACGGTAATCCTGTCCTAGAAGTGCTACGTCTTGAGCTTGCGTTGGTTTTCCTTGAAGAGGAAAGGGTGATGCAGCAAAGTAGCGTAAGTATTTCCCTCTGTTTTTGAGATCCAAGGTATCAATCCAATAGGAGGCTCCTCAAAAGTCCCACGCACCTACACAAACAAACAAGAACCTCGCAACCAACGCAATAAAGGGGTTGTCAATCCCTTCACGGCCACTTGCGAAAGTGAGATCTGATAGAGATAATATGATAAAATAAATATTTCTGGTATTTTTATGATATAGATTGGAAAATAAAAGATGCAAATAAAAGTAGATGGTAAACTTATATGATAAAAGATAGACCCGGGGGCCATAGGTTTCACTAGTGGCTTCTCTCAAGATAGCATAAGTATTACGGTGGGTGAACAAATTACTGTCGAGCAATTGATAGAAAAGCGAATAGTTATGAGATTATCTAGGCATGATCATGTATATAGGCATCACGTCCGTGACAAGTAGATCGAAACGATTCTGCATCTACTACTATTACTCCACACATCGACCGACTCCTGCCTGCATCTAGAGTATTAAGTTCAAAAGAACAGAGTAACGCATTAAGAAAGATGGCATGATGTAGAGGGATAAACTCATGTAATAGGATATAAAACCCATCTTTTTATCCTCGATGGCAACAATACAATACGTGCCTTGTTGCCCCTGCTGTCACTAGGAAAGGACACCGCAAGATTGAACCCAAAGCTAAGCACTTCTCCCATTGCAAGAAAGATCAATCTAGTAGGAAAAACCAAACTGATAATTCGAAGAGACTTGCAAAGATAACTAATCACACATAAAAGAATTCAGAGAAGATTCAAATATTTCTCATAGATAAACTTGATCATAAACCCACAATTCATCGGATCTCGACAAACACACCACAAAAAGAGTTACATCGAATAGATCTCCAAGAAGATCGAGAAGAACTTGGTATTGAGATACAAAGAGAGAGAAGAAGCCATCTAGCTAATAACTATGGACCCGAAGGTCTGTGATAAACTACTCACAACTCATAGGAGAGGCCTTGGAGATGATGTAGAGGCCCTTTGTGGTCGATTCCCCCTTCGGCGGAGCACCGACGAAGGCTCCAAGATGGGATCTCGCGGATACAGAAGGTTGCGGCAGTGGAATTAGGTTTTCGTGGTCTATTCTGATGGTTTCGGGGTACGGGTGTATATATAGGAGGAAGAAGTAGGCCGGTGGACGCTCGAGGGGCCCACGAGGGTGGGGGCGCGCCCACCCCCAGGGGGCGCGCCGGGCACCCTCGTGGCCGCCTCGCTCGTTGCTTGACGTCCACTCTAAGTCTCCAGGTTGGCATTTGTTCCAAAAAGATCGCTCCTGAAGGTTTCATACTGTTTGGACTCCGTTTGACATTCCTTTTCTTTGAAACACTGAAATAGGCAAAAAAAAACAGCAATTCGGGCTGGGCCTCCGGTTAGTAGGTTAGTCCCAAAAATGATATAAAAGTTTAAAGTGAAGCCCATAAACATCCAAAACGGGTAATATAATAGCATGGAACAACCAAAAATTATAGATACGTTGGAGACGTATCAAGCATCCCCAAGCTTAATTCCTGCTCATCCTCGAGTAGGTAACTGATAAAAACAAAATATTTTATGTGGAATGCTACCTAGCCTAATTCTCAATCTAACTTTCTTTATTGTGGCATGAATGTTCATACCCAAATGATTCAAAATAAAAGTTCATATTGACATAAGAAATAGTAACACTTCAAGCATACTATTAAAGCAATCATGTCTTCTCAAAATAGCATGTCTAAAGAAAGTTATCCCTACAAAATCATATAGTCTGGCTGTTGCTCTATCTTCATCACATAAAGTATTTAATCATGCACAACCCCGATGACAAGCCAAGCAATTTTTTCATACTTTAATAATCTCAAACTTTTTCAACTTTCACGCAATACACGAGCGTGAGCCATGGACATAGCACTATATGTGGAATAGAATGGTGGTTGTGGAGAAGACAAAAAAGGAGAAGATAGTCTCACATCAACTAGGCGTATCAACAGGCTATGGAGATGCCCATTAATAGATATCAATGTGAATGAGTAGGGATTGCCATCCAACGGATGCACTAGAGCTATAAATGTATGAAAGCTCAACAAAAGAAACTAAGTGGGTGTGCATCCAACTTGCTTGCTCACGAAGACCTAGGGAATTTTGAGGAAGCCCATCATTGGAATATACAAGCCAAGTTCTATAATGAAAAATTCCCACTAGTATATGAAAGTGACAAATAGGAGACTCTCTATCATGAAGAGCATGGTGCTACTTTGAAGCACAAGTGTGTTAAAAAGGATAGTAGCATTGTCCCTTCTCTCTTTTTCTCTCATTTTTTATTTGGCCTTTCTCTTTTTTTATAAAGTCAAAGTCTCATCCCGACTTGTGGGGGAATCATAGTCTCCGTCATCCATTCCTCACTTGGGACAATGCTCTAATAATGAAAATCATCACACTTTTATTTACTTACAACTCAAGATTACAACTCGATACTTAGAACAAAATATGACTCTAGATGAATGCCTTCGGTGGTGTACCGGGATATGCAATGAATCAAGAGTGACATGTATGAAAGAATTATGAAGGTGGCTTTGCCAGAAATACGATGTCAGCTACATGATCATGCAAAGAGCAATATGACAATGATGATGCGTGTCATAATAAACGGAACGGTGGAAAGTTGCATGGCAATATATCTCGGAATGGCTATGGAAATGCCATCATAGGTAGGTATGGTGGCTTTTTTAGGAAGATATATGGTGGGTGTATGGTACCGGCGAAAGTTGCGCGGCAGAAGAGAGGCTAGCAATGGTGGAAGGGTGAGAGTGCGTATAATCCATGGACTCAACATTAGTCATAAAGAACTCAGAACTCGTATACTTATTGCAAAAATCTACAAGACATTGAAAACAAAGTACTACGCGCATGCTCCTAGGGGGATAGATTGGTAGGAAAATACCATCGCTCGTCCCCGACCGCCACTCATAAGGAAGACAATCAATAAATAAAATTGTGCTCCAACTTCATCACAAAGCGGTTCACCATACGTGCATGCTAATGGAATCACAAACTTCAACACAAGTATTATTTAAATTCATAATCACCCAACTAGCATGACTCTAATATTACCACCTCTATATCTCAAAACAATTATCAAGCATCAAATTGATCATAGCATCCAATTCACTTTCTATGATAGTTTTTATTATACCCAACTTGGATGCCCATCATTCTAGGACCAATTTTATAACCATAGAAAATACCATGCTGTTCTAAAAGACTCTCAAAATAATATAAGTGAAGCATGACAGATCAAAAATTTCTTCAAAATTAAGCCACCGCTGTGCTCTAAAAGATATAAGTGAAGTACTAGAACAAAATTATCTTGCTCAAAAGATATAAGTGAAGCACATAGAGTATTCTAATAAATTCCAATCAAGTGGGTTTCTACCAAAAGGTGTGTACAGCAAGGATGATTGTGGTAAACTAAAAAGCAAAGACTCATATCATACAAGATGCTCCAAGCAAAACACATATCATGTGGCGAATAAAAATATAGCTCCAAGTAAAGTTACCGATAGATGAAGACGAAAGAGGGGATGCCTTCCGGGGCATCCCCAAGATTAGGCTTTTGGTTATCCTTGAATATATTGGGTTCCATGGGAATCCTCAAGATTGGGCTCTTTCTACTCCTTATTTCATAGTCCATCAAATCTTTACCCAAAACTTGAAAACTTCACAACACAAAACTCAACAGGAAATCTCATAAGCTCCGTTAGTGCAAGAAAGAAAAACCACCACATGAGGTACTGTAATGAACACATTATTTATTTATATTCATGTTAAACCTACTGTATTCCAACTTCTCTATGGTTCATACCCCTTGATACTAGCCATAGATGCATCAAAATAAGCAAACAACACACGAAAAACAGAATCTGTCAAAAATAGAACAGTCTGTAGAAATCTGTAACTTTCGAATACTTATGGAACTCTTAAATCCTAGTAAAATAGTAAGTCCTGGGAAATTTATCTATTGATCTACAGCAAAAATAATCAACGCAAAAGCATGTTTCTGTGAATTACTAAAATTATTTTCGTGCGTGCAAAGTTTGTGTTTTTCAGCAGAATCAAATTAACTATAACCGTAGGTTATCCTATAGGTTCTACTTGGCACAAACACTAATTAAAACATGGAAACACATCTAAACAGAAGCTATAAGAAATATTTATTACTAAACAGAAGCAAAAACCAAGAAACAAAAATAAAATTGGGTTGCCTCCCAACAAGCGCTATCGTTTAACGCCCCTAGCTAGGCATAAAAGCGAGGATATATCTATGTGGTGTCATCTTTGGCACTCAATTCTTCAATAGAGCACTTATAATCCTTAGGAGTTTCTTTCTTTGTAGCAATGATTAAACTCCTAGGCAAGAAATCAAGAAGTTTGTTTGTTGCAAAAGGTTCCTTAATGATAGCGAGAAAACTGGGATGAACACTTATTGATTTGAGATCGGCACTTTCTTTACTAGAAGATTCACCCTTATTTTTAGGAACATACATGACCTTGGCAATTTTGGTAGGAGGAGTTGGGGTATTTTTCACAGATGAAAAGGCAGACCCTAAGTTGGTGATAATTTCCTCTAGTTTACCAATTCTTGTAGAATCTAGATCTATTCTTTCATTAACTATAGGTTCTTTTTCTCTAAAAAAATTCAAGGTAACTCCAACCCTAGATCCATATTGGGTGATTTGATTGTGGATCTTTTTATCCAAATTTTCAGTTAACTCAATAGTGGCAACTTTATTTTCAATGATTTCAAGCCTTTTCATCACATGTTCCAAAGTTAAAATAGTTCCATTAACCAAAAGAGGGGGTGGACCAAACAAATCTAACATGGCATTATAAGCATCAAAAGTATGTCTACCCAAGAAATTTCCTCCGGTAATGGTATCAAGAATATATCTATTCCAAGGAGTAATGCCTACATAGAAATTGTGAAGAAGAACGGAAGTAGATTGCTTCCTAGTAGATCTATTTTGAGCATTGCATATTCTATGCCAAGCATCCTTTAGATTTTCTCCCTCCCTTTGTTTAAAAATGAGAAATTCATGATCGGGAGTATTAACAATAATAGGAGGACTAGCCATAACAATAAGATAAACGATCTAACACACGAGCACACAAAAAAAGGCAAGCAAAAGAGAGAGGAGATTGGGAAAGAGAGGGCGAATAAAACGGCAAGGGTGAAGTGGGGGAGAGGAAAACGAGAGGGAAATGGCAAATAATGTAATGCAAGGGAGATGAGTTTGTGATGGGTACTTGGTATGTCTTGACTTGAGCGAAGACCTCCCCGGCAACAGCGCCAGAAATCCTTCTTGCTAGGTCTTGAGCTTGCGTTGGTTTTCCTTGAAGAGGAAAGGGTGATGCAGCAAAGTAGCATAAGTATTTCCCCCAAGTTTTTTAGAACCAAGGTATCAATCCAGTAGGAGGCTCCTCAAAAGTCCCACGCACCTACACAAACAAACAAGAACCTCGCAACCAACGCAATAAAGGGGTTGTCAATCCCTTCACGGCCACTTGCGAAAGTGAGATCTGATAGAGATAATATGATAAGATAAATATTTTGGTATTTTTATGATATAGATTGGAAAATAAAAGATGCAAATAAAAGTAGATGGTAAACTTATATGATAAAATATAGACCCGGGGGGCATAGGTTTCACTAGTGGCTTCTCTCAAGATAGCATAAGTATTACGGTGCGTGAACAAATTACTGTCGAGCAATTGATAGAAAAGCGAATAGTTATGAGATTATCTAGACATGATCATGTATATAGGCATCACGTCAGTGACAAGTAGATCGAAACGATTATGCATCTACTACTATTACTCCACACATCAACCGACTCCTCCCTGCATCTAGAGTATTAAGTTCATAAGAATAGAGTAACGCATTAAGAAAGATGACATGATGTAGAGGGATAAACTCATGCAATATGATATAAACCCATCTTTTTATCCTCGATGGCAACAATACAATACGTGCCTTGCTACCCCTGTTGTCACTGGGAAAGGACACCGCAAGATTGAACCCAAAGCTAAGCACTTCTCCCATTGCAAGAAATATCAATCTAGTAGGCCAAACCAAACTGATAATTCGTAGAGACTTGCAAAGGTAACTAATCACACATAAAAGAATTCAGAGAAGATTCAAATATTTCTCATAGATAAACTTGATCATAAACCCACAATTCATCGGATCACGACAAACACACCGCAAAAAGAGTTACATCAAATAGATCTCCAAGAAGATCGAGGAGAACTTGGTATTGAGATTCAAAGAGAGACAAAAAGCCATCTAGCCAATAACTATGGACCTGAAGGTCTGTGGTAAACTACTCACAACTCATAGGAGAGGCCTTGGAGATGATGTAGAGGCCCTCCATGGTCGATTCCCCCTCCGGCGGAGTGCCAGCGAAGGCTCCAAGATGGGATCTCGCGGATACAAAAGGTTGCGGCAGTGGATTTAGATTTTCGTGGTTTGTTCTGATGGTTTCAGGGTATGGGTGTATATATAGGAGGAAGAAGTAGGTCGGTGGACACTTGAGTGGCCCATGAGGGTGGGGTGCACGCCCACCCCCAGGGGGCGCGTCGGGCACCCTCGTGGCCGCCTCGCTCGTTGCTTGACGTCCACTCCAAGTCTCCAGGTTGGCATTTGTTCCAAAAAGATCGCTCCCGAAGGTTTCATCCCGTTTGGACTCCGTTTGATATTCCTTTTCTTTGGAACACTGAAATAGGCAAAAAAAACAGCAATTCGGGCTGGGCCTCCGATTAGTAGGTTAGTCCCAAAAATGATATAAAAGTGTAAGTAAAGCCTATAAACATCCAAAATGGGTAATATAATAGCATGGAACAACCAAAAATTATAGATAGATTGGAGACGTATTAGGAAGTCATGTTATTTGACCAAGGCGAACGTACGAACTATGAAGAAGCTATGATGAGCCTAGATTCCAACAGATGGTTTGAGGCCATGAAATCTGAGATAGGATCCATGTTTGAGAAGAAAGTATAGATTTTGGTGGACTTTCCTAATGATCAGCAAGCCATAGAGAATAAATGGATCTTCAAGAAGAAGGCTGATGCTGATGGTAATGTTACTATGTACAAAGCTCGAGTTGTCGCGAAAGGTTTTCGACAAGTTCAAGGGGTTGACCAAGATGAGACTTTCTCACCCATAGCGATGCTTAAGTCTGTCCAAATCATGTTAGCAATTGCTGCATTTTATAATTATGAAATCTGGTAAATGGACGTCAAAACTGCATTCCTTAATGGATTTCTTAAAGAAGAGTTGTATATGATGCAACCAGAAAGTTTTGTTCATCCTAAAGATACTAATAAAGTGTGGAAGCTCCAGCGATCCATCTATGGACTGGTGCAAGCATCTCGGAGTTGGAATATACGCTTTGATGAGGCGATCAAAGCATATGGTTTTATACAGACTTACGGTGAACCCTGTATTTACAAGAAAGTGAGTGGGAGCTCTGTAGCATTTCTGATGGCTCCCTCGATCATCTTCAACGATGCGGTGCTTTCACTAAGAGTTCCACTGTGTCATCACAATAAGGCCTGATGGCTCCCTCGATCATCTTCAACGATGCGGTCTAGGGGGAGGTTTTCCTTCCCGGGCAGATCTTCGTATTCGGCGGCTTCGTACTGCGGGCCAACTTGCTTGGCCATCTGGAGCAGATCGATAGCTACGCCCCTGGCCATCAGGTCAGGTTTGGAAGCTTAAACTATACTGCCGACATCCGCGGAGACTTGATCTTCGACGGATTCGAGCCCATGACAGGTGCGCTGAACAGCCACGACGGGCATGACTTTGATCTGCCGTCTGACAGTATTCAGGAAATCGCACATGCGTAGGTGCCGGGAATCAATCCGGAGCAGATTGTGCCTTCCGAGGATGGGTGGAAGGACCCCGCCACGGAGGCCGCACACTCATCAGCGTCGGAGCCGAACACTGATCCCACCTCCTGCGAGGGTGGTGTCATCGGACCCTCAGACTCGTCTCCGGTTACAGGATCCGAACCGCGTGCGTCCATGCCTATCGAATCGGATTGGGCACCCGTCATGGAGTTCACCGCCGTGGATATTTTTCAGCACTCGCCCTTGGGTGATGTGCTGAACTCATTAAGGTCTCTTTCCTTGTCAGGAGATTCTTGGCTGAACTATGTCCGGCTCGAGTGGGGAGCAGATGATGAAGAAATTTGTCCCCCACCCACCTCCCACTTTATAGCCACTGTCGATGACTTAACCGACGTGCTTGACTTCGACTCCGAAGACATCAACGATATGGACGAAGATGCAGGAGAAGAACAGGAACCACCGCCTATAGGGCACTGGACAGCCACCTCATCATATGATATTTATATGGTGGACACCCCTAAAGAAAACAATGGTGACGAGGCAACGGAAGACAACCCCTTGGGGAAGCAATCTAGACACCGGCGTCATCGGCGCCGCTCCAAGCCCCGCCATAGCAAAAATAGTGATACCGGCACAAGAGATAACAATCCGGATGGTGCCGAAGACAAAGACAACCCTGCCCAGCCAGGCTTCGAGCAGGCCGAGCAAGAGGATGGGCAAGCTAGCCCTAAAGAATAGGCAACTGATGGAGAATCAGAGGATATAATTACATGTCTCTCTCCGAAGACGAAGTGAGCCTTGGCGACGAAGAATTCATCATGCCTGAGGATCCCATCAAGCAAGAGCGCTTCAAACGCCGACTTATAGCCACAGCAAAAAGCCTGAAGAAAAGGCAGCAGCAGCTTCAAGCTGATCAAGATCTGCTAACTGACAGATGGACCGAGGTCCTGGCTGCCGAGGAATACGGACTCGAGCGCCCCAGCAAAAGCTACCCAAAGCGCAGGCTGCTACCTCAACTCAAGGAGGAGGCTTTAAAGCCCACGCTACCAACGCATGATGCGGCTGACCGGCCACCCCGTGGCCGCGACAAAACGGTGTACCAGCCCGAAGTCCAGACCGCACCCCGTGGCCAATCAAACAATAACACTAAGGCCTGGGGCTACATGAAGGACCTGCGAGATGTATTGGAAAACAAAGCAGGACAGTCAAGATCGATCTACGAATCGCGGGAGCGCGCCACAAGATGTAACGATGACCGTCACGCCGGACACACTAACAAATCCGGACGGGCCGAATACAATGAAGCCCGGCACAAAGGCGCCGCACATCCCCTATGCTTCACTGATGAAGTAATGGATCAAGAATACCCAGAAGGGTTTAAACCCGTGAACATTGAATCATACGATGGTACCACAGACCCCGCGGTTTGGATAGAAGATTTTTTTCCTTCACATTCACATGGCCCGCGGAGATGATCTACACGCCATCAAATACCTCCCACTAAAACGAAAGGGACCGGCTCGGCATTGGCTTAATAGCCTGCCGGCAAACTCCATCGGGAGTTGGCAGAACCTGGCAGACGCATTCTTTGACAACTTCCAGGGCACTTACGTGTGACCATCGGATGCTGATGATCTAAGTCACATAACCCAGCAGCCCGGAGAGTCAGCCAGGAAATTTTGGACCCAGTTCCTAACCAAAAAGAACCAAATTGTCGACTGTCCGGATGACGAAGCCCTAGCGGTCTTTAAGCATAACATCCGTGACGAATGGCTTGCCTGACATCTCGGTCAGGAAAAGCCAAAGTCCATGGCAGCCCTCACAACACTCATGACCCACTTTTGTGCGGGCGAGGATAGCTGGTTGGCTCGTAGCAACAATACAGCAAGCAATCCCAGCACATCAAAAGCCAAGGATAGCAACGACAAATCACGACGCAACAAACACAAGCGCCACAAAAACGGTGACAATGCCGAAGACACATCAGTCAATGCCGGATTCAGCGGCTCCATGTCCGGTCAGCGGAAGAAACCATTCAACAAAAACAATTCAGGCCCGTCCAGTTTTGACCGCATACTCGACCATCCATGCCAAATTCATGGCACCCCTGGAAAACCAGCCAACCACACCAATAGAGAATGTTGGGTCTTCAGACAAGCCGACAAATCAGACACCGAAAACAAGGGGAAGGGGTCTCAAAGTGACGACAACGACGAAGAGCCCCGATCACCGAATACAGGAGGAAAGATGAAATTCCCTCCCCAGGTGAAAACGGTAAATATGATATGCGCAAGCCACATTCCCAAGTGGAAACGTGCACTAAGGGAGGCCTATACAATCGACCCATAGTTCAACCCATGGTCCTCTTGCCCGATCACCTTCGATCGTAGGGACCACCCTACCAGTACCCGTCATAGCGGTTCGACCGCATTGGTCCTCGACCCCATCATTGACGGATTCCACCTCACACAAGTCCTTATGGACGGAGGCAGCAACCTGAACCTGCTTTACCAGGATACAGTGCGCAAAATGGGCATCAACCCCTTAAGGATCAAGCCCACAAAAACCACCTTTAAAGGTATCATACCAGGTGCAGAGGCCTGTTGCACGGGCTCAATCACACTGGAAGTGGTCTTCGGATCCCCGGACAATCACCGTACCGAAGACTTAGTCTTCGACATCGTCCCTTTTCGCAGTAACCATCAGGCACTGCTCGAACGAACCGCATTCACTCGGTTCAACGCGGTGCCACATTATGCCTACCATAAATTAAAGATGCCCGATCCACACGGCGTCATCACGGTTAATGGCGGGTCCAAACTCCCCCTCATGGTCGAAGAGTCTACCACCGCTTTAACAGCGAGAACAACGGATGGCGCCTTACGTTCGAACCTCGAGTCGAAGACCAAGCTCCCGGACACCATCAAAGGAGTCCGAACTACTGCGCGGCAGGATAGCCCGGCCCGCCCGGAGATTAATTAAAAACACTCCGGAAAAGTAAATATACAAGCCACATACTGCGGCTCAACCGCCAGGTGGCGCAAAACCATTTCTTACGTTTTCTTTACAGGTTCACCTTTACATAGGCTATGATGGAGGGCGTGGGAAAAGTTCAAGCGCGTCGGGGAACCTCTAGATACTCCCCTATAATCATCAGACTACACATCGGATCCGAACACAACTTCTGCACGCCCGGTATCAGCAGGTTCCGCAATCATATTTCTTTTTATCACATCATCTGTACTCATACGCATTGACGTATTACTCAAATACAACATGTGGATTTATATGATGCTCACCTACTGTTATTTCTTATTTAAAACTCTTTTGCTAAAAGGCGGCTGCCTATCGCGATATGCCTTAACATGCCAGGGGCTTCGTCACGCCCATACTATGGCAAAAAAGTCTGAACACCTTCATGGTAGTCCGGCACCTCGAACTTATAGCACTATATGCATCAACTCCGAATCATGTCTTGGGTCAATAGTTGGGTTTCCCCGGCTCCTACGTTTTGGTACCTTACGTTCTGCTACATCGGCTAAGGTAGCACTAGGAGAACTACTGCAATTGTGTCCCGGTTCTTCCGGACGAGCACCTCAGTAGAGAAAGCCAAAAACTGACTATCATGATGCTGCAAGAGCTGGTCAGCTGTTCGAGAGGTTCTAAAATCTTTAAGGATTCCTTCCGCACAATGCTATAACCAATGCAGCGTGCGACGGATCGGCCTTTTTCGATCAAGCGCTTATAGAGCCCCTAGTGCGGTCTTCCGAACACTAGCGGCTGCGCCTACCTTCCTCATAACAACTCCTATGGCTAAGTGAGAGCGATAAAGCCCTATAGTCTGATTGCCTGGTTCGCTGCGCTGAACACCTCCTTTAGGGACCCAAAATTGGGGTAAAGAGTGCTCAGGTTTATCCCGAACACCCCCGTACTCACTACGTGGGGGCGGAAGCCGACGACTGGCCGACTCTCAGGATTAATATATAAAACGTCCGCACAGGAGGAAAAACTTTCAAACAACAAGCAATAGATGATAAGAATGCTCTTGTTCAAATATTACAAAGGACGAACATGACCGTATTTACAGAAATATAAAATCCTTGGTGCATTGCTCCGCCGCAAGGCGGGCTCCTTTCAAGACACCTTCATAATACAGTTCGGGCTTGCGGTGCTCCTTCCCTTCCGGAGGTCCCTCGGTCATCAACTTTTCTGCATCCATCTTCCCCCAATGCACCTTGGCATGGGCGAAGGCCATTCGCGCACCTTCTATGCAGACCGTCTGATTGATGACTTCGACTCGAGGGTAGGCACTTAGAAGCCGCTTCACAAGCCTGAAGTAGCTGCTTGGAATCGGCTCAGCAGGCCACAGTCTGATAATTAAATCCTTCATGGCTAACTCGGTTGTCCTATGCAGCTCGACCAGCTGCTTCAGCTGATCGGAGAAAGGCACCGGCTAATTTGGCGCCAGATACTGCATCCAGAAGAGCTTATCCACAGTATTCCCCCCTTCGGCTCGGTAAAATTGGGCAGCATCAGATATGCTGCGCGGCAGCTCCACAAATACCCCTGTATACATCAAAACTCAAGTTGTCAAATTTGATTTTCTCGTCTCCAATACTCGCTTTGTACAGAAAAAGCCTTACCAGCCGCAATCTTCCTCGCCTCCTGGATTTCCTTCAGGGCACCTTGGGTTTCCCCCCGGGCATCACCTGCGGCCTGGCGAGCCTAGGAGAGTTTGGATTCTTTCCCTGCTAAACTCTGCTCCAAGGTCTCGCATTTCTGCACGGCCTCTTCAAGCTCTCGCTCAGCCTCAATAACTCTAGCCTCGTGTTTCTCACGAAGAGCCCGCTTTGTGGCTGCCTTCTTCTCGGCTTCGGCCATAGCCCTCCTGAGAGCCTCAATTTTGGCCGTCACTCCTAGAGCACATTATAAAAATATTTCCATCATGTGCACTTATTCATTTGTGGTACATAAAAAAGGTTTCCGCATACCTTGATTATCCTCCAGTTGTTTCTTCACTTGGCCAAGTTCTCCTTCGGCCCGCTCCAGACTATGCCTCAGTCTGGATACTTTCGCAGCTTGAGAGGCGGCAGTCGCTACAAATGCCTGCTGGTTAAAAAGAGTGATAAATGTCATCAAGTGAGTCTGCGAACATAAAATTGATCCTCTGTCTGGTTCTTTCTTTCACCGAACAGTGTATCAGGGGCTACTATATATACCATGACACTCTCCCAAAAACTCATAAAACATACCTCAAAACCTCTTATGAGGCTGATACAGGATTCATTCAGTCCACTCTCAGCAGACTGAATCTTCTCAATCACCGCACCCATGAGGGCACGGTGTTCATCAACGATGGAGGCACCGTTCAGCGCCGCCAATAAAGTATTCGGCACCTCTGGTTGGACAGAGGCGGCCGGTGGAACAGGCATACCTCCTCCAGTTGGCGGAGGCCGTCTATCTGACTCAGGGACCTTATGGGTCTCTAGAATCGTGTCCGGCTTGGGTCCGGATTCAAGGTGACCCCCGCCGTTGACACCTGCGGGAGCTTTCTCTCCCGTGTGACCGGCCCTAGAAGTGTGGCCTCCTGTTGCCGACTTTGCGACCTTCTCCCCTCCTCCGTGGCATGGGTCCTTCTAGGACGAAACCTTGGTTTCATTCCTACGCTTGGAGGAGGAGGCCATCAGGGGTGTCCCGCTCCCCATAGCGTCCGAACCCAGCAGATCTTCTGACGAGGATTGTTCGGCGCGGGGCTTCGCCGGACTGAAAAAGAAAAAGCATGGCTCAAATTAGAAGGTGATGCCATGACAATTCGGACACATGAGTGTGTTCAGATTTTATACTTACGAGTTCGCCAGGGGCTCGGCCCTGGGATCCCACTCTGGGCTACTATCGGTGGCGCCGGTGGACTCCTTTTGAAGAGGAGTTTTTTCCCTCTTGGGCGAATCTGCTTCCAAAGAGTTGGAGGCCGATCTTTTCTTCCTTCGCCCTGCGGGGGATTCGTCCTCCTCCTCCCCGTTCTCTTCGGAGGAAGAGTGGGCATTTGAGTCCTCGGATCTTGTGTCCAGGGCACCATGGCGACGGAGGCCGCCCCTGGTCTTCTTGGCCTCCTTTTCAGCCTTCTTCTTCGGCACCTTATATGGCGCTGGGATCAACATCTTCATCAGAAGTGGGCCGGCCAGTTCTTCTGGTAGAGGGGCTGGATAGTAGATCCGCCCCGCCTTCTTCGCCCAGCCCTGGGAAAATGATAGGAAACACGTTAAGTATTTTTCCTGAGAATGTACGGATAGAACACATGAGTTGTCAAACATTCAGCTGCTTACCGAACTTACGGGGCGGGACAGTTGGTACCCACGGTCCTCGGTGGAGTCCGGCCATAGTTTGCCGGACTTGAAAAGCACCTTCCTGATGTCCTTGTGCGTAGAGCCAAAGAGCTCTAGCAAGGTCTGGTGCTTGGCCTGGTCGAACTCCCACGGATCGCAAGCTCGGTGTTGACATGGTAGAATCCGGCGAACCAACATCACCTGGACTACATTGACGAGCTTGACGCTCTTGTCTTCCATGTCTTGAACGCGCGTCTGGAGCTCTGATAGCTCGTCAGACAAAGCCCAGTTCAAGCCCTTCTTGTGCCATGACGTAAGTCGCAGGGGGGCACCAGATCTGAACTCCGGAACGACAGTCCACTCCTTGCCATGCGGCTCAGTGATGTAGAACCAATGCTGCTGCCACTCCTTGACGGAATCGTTGAAAGTCCCTGTCGTCCATGTAACATTGGGCATCTTGCTCACCATGGTGCCTCCGCATTCGGCATGCTCGCCGCTCACTACCTTGGGCTTTACATTAAAAAGCTTTAGCCATAAACTGAAGTGCAGCGGGATGTGGAGAAAGGCCTCAAACACGACTATGAATGTCAAAATGTTGAGGAAGGAATTTGGGGATAGATCATGGAAATCAATTCCGTAGTAGTACATGATGCCACGAACAAATGGGTGGAGGGGAAACCCTAGCCCACGGACAAAATGAGGGAGGAATACCACCCTCTTGTGGGGTTCCGGGGTGGGGACGATCTGTCCCGCCGTCGGAAGGCGATGGCCAATTCTCTTGGCCAGGTACCCGGCCCCCCGAAGCTTCTTGATATCCTTCTCCCGGACGGTAGAGGCCATCCACTTGCCTCCTGCTCCAGATCCGGACATCTTCGAAAAGCCTTTGTGGGCGGAGAAGAGGAGCGCTTGGGCACTAGGGCTCGAGCAGAAAGGAATGGATGAGTAGGGAAGGGCGTGGGTGAAAGGGAGGGTTCTTATCCCCTTATAAAGGCAGCAACGATCCTGTGCCTCCCTGCTTGCCCGCTAAAAACACTTATTCCCTCAAGCGCCACGATTGATGGCATGGTTGGTTTACCCGCAGCCGTCTTAATGAGAATCCCGTGGGCACGATCTCTGCTTCGACAAGACATGCTGATAAAACTGCCTCGCGATATGTGCGTTGGCAGGTTATGAAAACGGTTCGAATAATGACCGGACCATGGCGTGACGTCATGCTGTAAAAAACTGTCAGTAGATTAGATTTGTGGAATATTATACTCTCTACGGTGGCATGTGGAATTTTTTTTGCAGAGCCGTACACGATTCTTGTGTTCTAATTCTTCTATGGAGTATTCGGAGAAGGAACCCGCCTTGCAATACTGAAGACAATTCGCGCGCCATACTCATCGTCATTGAAGCCTAGTTAAGGGCCTACTGAGGGAGTCCTGGATTAAGAGGTCCTCGGACAGCCGGACTATATACTTTGGCCAGACTGTTGGACTATGAAGATACAAGATTGAAGACTTCGTCCTGTGTCCGGATGGGACTCTCCTTTGCGTGGAAGGCAAGCTTGGATATTCGGATATGTAGATTTCCTTCTCTATAACCGACTCTGTGTAACCCTAGCCCCCTCCGTGTCTATATAAACCGGAGGGTTTGGCCCTTGGACAAGAACAATGATAATCATAGGCTAGCTTCTAGGGTTTAGCCTCTACGATCTCGTGGTAGATCAACTCTTGTAATACTCATATCATCAAGATCAATCAAGCAGGAAGTAGGGTATTACCTCCATCGAGACGGCCCGAACCTGGGTAAAACATCGTGTCCCCTACCTCCTGTTACCATTAGCCTTGGATGCATAGTTTGGGACCCCCTACCCGAGATCCGCAGGTTTTGACACTGACAGGGGGTATCCAGACTTGCCTGCCTGTGGCCCACCACATGGCTCCATCGATGACCTGGTACAGCCTAGCTCCAACATCGACAACTCAAGACCTTCGTGAGGGGCCAAGCCTCGCGAGGCGGAGGATGCCAAGACCCCCGAGGGGATCGACCTCTTCAGGCTGGCTCCCGAGGGGCGGAGAGTTCTATGCAAGGTGCACCTCACGAGGCTCACCTGACGTGAGCCATGACGACCAAGGCCAGGCGGGCGCCAGGCTGGCGCCAGCGGGCACAGAGCGCTAGTTTCCTCTTTGGTACAAGGGAGGCAAGCCACAGGCACGGAGTCCCGAGGAATCAGCCAAAGGTTTCCATTCCGGTGCAACAAGACCAAGACCACCAGGACGGCAGGACAGAGGTCATCACCAAGCCCACCGCAGCGTCACGACTAGGGGCTTTTCGCAGGTGAAGACCACATTAGTCAGGATAAGCTGTACTACTTGTCCCCTTTCAAATCCGGCTGTTGTGGGATCCCTTCCCGCCAACATTTTGGGAAGAGGACCAAGGCCACTATAAATAGGACATAGCCACCACAATAGAGGGACATCTAGTTCACCTCCCACCAGCTCTCTTGAGCCCAAGAACACCTCACCTCCTAAGGCCAGTTCATCCACTATACCAGTTCATCCTCAGCCCATCGAGGCAATCCACCAAAACACTGGAGTAGGGTATTACACCGCAAGGTGGCCTGAACCAGGATAAACTGTTGTGTCTCTTTGTCTCTTCGAGCTCGTCGCGCTAGGCTTAGGAGGATCGCGAGTAGGTAGGCTGGGTAGGTTGAGATCTTTGCACGCACCCCAGAGTTCAAACCTTTCAAGGGTTTGCGGAACCCGTAATCTGACATTTGGCGTGCCAGGTAGGGGTGCGTCGGATCTTCTCTCTCGTCGACCAGTCCTCTGCGGCTCCACCAACGCCATGGCTGATGCCCCAAGGGTGCATTTTGAGCACTGGGTTGTCAGGGCCTCCTCGATAGTGCCTACCAACAAGGAGGACCTCCACTCCGCTCTGCTCGGGGCCCGCTCTCCGCTTGGGGTGGCCGGCCGCGTGGGGAGCGGGGCGCAGCCTTCCCCTTTGGCACCGCACCGCAACCGTGCCGCCGTGCGATCTGCAAGCTACGCCACAGCAACCGCACCGCACACGTGCAGGGAACAGGCAAGCATGCGGGCTGCGGTCATTGTGGCTCGGGTGCTCTTGAGGTGTAGGCTACTGAAAAGCGGCCACGACGTCCTGCTGGAGCGGGTTGCCGAGCTGCTGGACGCGGCGTGTAGGGGAGCAAAACCATTCTGGACCCTGCCCACGTCGCAGGCTGTGGTAGGGGCGCGTGCCCGTCCCCGCCACAACCGTGCGCCCCCTCCTAGGGCCCATGAAGAACCTCTTGGCACCGGCCAGCCTCTCAGTGCAGCCCGCACCCCTCCGATAATGCCACCTCAGTGTGGGGCTGCTCCGAGCAACATCCCCAGGGGTCGTGCAGGAGCGCCGACCCTGGTTGACAGGACCAGAGAGCGACCGAAGAAGGCGGGAACATGAGGCAGCCGGGCAGCGGTTCGGGCACAGCCAGCCCGGAAGCCTACGTCCCCGTCGCGATGGACTTGAGGCACGTGTAGGGAGAGGGCCCCAGCCGATCCCCCACGCCAGGCTGGGCGCTGGACATACACAAACCCGATACTCCTTATGAGCCGCCACCGAGCCCCGCCGACATCTCCAACGGCAACAACCTCATGTCTCTTGGGCCCCTCGAGCGGCCACCGACATACTTCTTCCTCCTATATATACCTACGTACCCCGAAAACATCCAGGGAGCCAATGAAAAACAATTTCCACCAACGTAACCTTCTATATTCGTGAGATCCCATCTTGGAGCCTTTGTCGGTGCTCCGGTGCAGGGGGAATCGACCATGGAGGGCTTCTACATCAACACCATAGCCCCTCCGATGAGTTGTGAGTAGCTTACCACGGACCTTCGGGTCCATAGTTATTAGCTAGATGGCTTCTTCTCTCTTTTTGGATCTCAATACAATGTTCTCCCCCTCTCTTGTGGAGATCTATTTGATGTAACTCTTTTTGCGGTGTGTTTGTCGAGATCCGATGAATTGTGGGTTTATGATCAAGTTTATCTATGAGAAATATTTGAATCTCCTCTGAATTCTTTTATTTATGATTGAGTTATCTTTGCAAGTCTCTTCGAATTATCATTTTGGTTTGGCCTACTAGATTGATCTTTCTTGCCATGGGAGAAGTGCTTAGCTTTGGGTTCAATCTTGCGGTGTCCTTACCCAGTGACAGAAAGGGTTGCAAGGAACGTATTGTATTGTTTCCATTGAGGATAAAAAGATGGGGTTTATATCATATTGCTTGAGTTTATCCCTCTACATCATGTCATCTTTCTTAATGCGTTACTCTATTCTTATGAACTTAATACTCTACATGCATGCTGGATAGCGGTTGATGTGTGGAGTAATAGTAGTAGATGCAGGCAGGAGTCGGTCTACTTGTCGCGGACGTGATGCCTATATAATGATCATGCCTAGATAATCTCATAATTATTCGTTGTTCTATCAATTGCTCGACAGTAATTTGTTCACCCACCGTAATACTTATGCTATCTTGAGAGAAGCCACTAGTGAAACCTATGGCCCCTGGGTCTATCTTTTATCATATAAGCTTTCAATCTACTTTTATTTGCATCTTTACTTTTTGCATCTATATTATAAAATACCAAAAATATATTTATCTTATCATACTATCTCTATCAGATCTCACTTTTGCAAGTGGCCGTGAAGGGATTGACAACCCCTTTATTGCGTTGGTTGCGAGTTATTTGTTTGTTTGTGTAGTGCGTGGGACTTTTGAGGAGCCTCCTACTGGATTGATACCTTGGTTCTCAAAAACTGAGGGAAATACTTACGCTACTTTGCTGCATCACCCTTTCCTCTTCAAGGAAAACCAACGCAAGCTCAAGACGTAGCAGCCAGTTGCTGTTTTTTGCTTGTTTTCTACTTCGCGGGAAATCAATACCAAACGGAGTCCAAACGCAGCGAAATTTTTTGGTGATTTTTTCAGGACCAGAAGACACACGATGGGCCAAGAAAGTACTTGAGTGGTGCTCCGAGGGGAGCCCAACCCACCAGAGCACGCCTGGGGACCCAGGTGCTCCCAGGTGGGTTGTGCCCACCTCGGTGGCTTCCCGCACCACCTCTTTGCTCTATAAATACCCCAATATTCCAGAAAACCTAGGGGAGTCGAGTAAAATTAATTCTAGCCACCAAAAGTTCCAGAAACACTAGATCCAATCTAGACACCATCACGGTGGGGTTCATCATCCTCATTGGTGCCTCTCCGATGATGCGTGAGTAGTTCATTGTAGACCTACAGGTCCGTAGTTAGTAGCTAGATGGCTTCCTCTCTCTCTCTCTTTTGATTATCAATACAATCGTCTCTTGGAGATCTATTTGATGTAACTCTTTTTGCGGTGTGTTTGTTGGGATCCGATGAACTTTGAGTTTACGATCAGAATGTTTTTATCCATGAAATTCATTTGAGTCTTTTGATCTCTTATATGGATTATTACTTATAGCCTCATATTTCTTCTTCGAATCTTTGGTTTAGTTAGTCTAACTATATCAACTATTCTTGACATGGGAAGAGGTGCTTTGTGATGGGTTCGATCTTACGGTGCTTGATCTTAGTGACAGAAGGGGGACCGACACATATGTATCGCTGCCATTAAGGATAACAAGATGGGTTCTAATTCCTACATGAATAGATCTTGTCTACATCATGTCATCGTTCTTATTGAATTACTCCATTTTCCATGAACTTAATACACTAGATGCATGCTGGATATCGGTTGATATGTGGAGTAATAGTAGTAGATGCAGGCATGAATCGATCTACTAATCTTGGACGTGATGCCTATATAATGATCATTGCCTGGATATTGTCATGATTATTTGAAGTTCTATCAATTGCCCAACTGTAATTTGTTTACCCACCATATGATATTTTTCTCGAGAGAAGCCACTAGTGAAATCTACGCCCCCCTGGTCTTTCTTTATCATATTTGCTTCGAGATCTATTTTTATTTGCTTTTATTTTTAGATCTATTAATCCAAAAACACAAAAATACATTGCTGCAATTTTTATTTATTTATTTTATCTTGCGTTCCCACGAGATCTATTTATCCAATCTACTACAATTTTACCTATCCTTATACCCGTGAGGGATTGACAACCCCTCTATTACGTCGGGTTGCAAGTATTTGTTCTTTGTGTGCAGGAGTTGTTTACGTGGTGTTGCGTGGTTCTCCTACTGGTTCGATAACCTTGGTCTCATCACTGAGAGAAATACCTACTATAGCTGTGTTGCATCATCCCTTCCTCTTTGGGGAAATACAGACGTAGTTCAAGCCGCATCAAAAGGAATTTCTGGTGTCGTTGTCGGGGAGACATCATCAACATCTACCAGGTTTCTAATCACAAATTTCATCTCCTTGCAATTTATATTATTTTCTATTTGCCTCTCGTTTTCCTCTCCCCCACTTCACAAAAATTTGTTGTTTTATTCGCCCTCTTTTCCGTTCGTCGTTTTCTTGTCAAATATGTTTTTGAGTGCAATCTTGTTGCGTAGTCACGATGACTCAAGAGAACACCAGGTTGTGTGATTTCTCCAATACCAACAACAATGATTGTATTAGCACTCCGATTGCTCCTCCCGCCACTAGTGCGGAGTCTTGTGATATTAATTCCGCTTTGTAGAATCTTGTTATGAAAGATCAATTTTTCGGTACTCCTAGTGAGGATGTCGTGTCCCATCTCAACACATTCGTGGAATTATGCGATATGCAAAAGAAAAAAGATGTGGACAATTATATTGTGAAGTTGAAATTATTCCCGTTTTCTTTGCGAGGTCGTGCAAAAATTTGGTTTTCTTCTTTGCCTCGCAATAGTATCGGTTCTTGGGATAAGTGCAAAGATGCTTTTATTACTAAGTATTTTCTGCCCGCGAAAATTATTTCCCTTAGGACGCAAATCATGAATTTTATGCAACATGAGCACGAACATGTTGCGCAATCTTGGGAAAGATTGAAATTGATGCTAAGAAATTGTCCTACTCATGGTTTAAATCTTTGGATGTTCATACAAAAAATTTATGCGAGATTGAATTTTGTTTCTAAAAAACTTTTAGATTCCGCCGCAGGTGGTAATTTTATGGAAATTACTTTGGGTGAAGCCACTAAATTGCTAGACAATATTATGGCAAATTATTCACATTGGCATACCGAAAGAGCTCCTACTAGTAAAAAGTTAATTCAATTGAAGAAATTTCCTCTTTGAGTGAAAAAGTTGATGCTCTAATGAAATTGGTTGCTAATGAAAGTGCTCCTATTGATTTTAATGGTGTGCCTTTGTCTACTTTGATTGAGAAAAATAGTGATGCCGTAGATGTGAATTTTATCTCTCAAAACAATTTCAATAATAGTTCTTATAGAGGTAATTTTAATCCTAGGCTTTTCCTAGCAATTCCTCTAATAATTATGGTAATTCCAATGGCAATCCTTCTTATAATAATAATAGGAATACCTCTGGTATTGAGAATAATATTAAAGAATTTATCAATACTCAAAAAGTTTTTAATGCTACAACAGAAGAAAAGTTGAATAAGATTGATGATATGTCTAGAAGTATTGATAGAATTTCTCATGATGTAGAAAATCACAAGATGAAATTTTTTGTGCCTAAGGTTTAGGAAACAATTAAAGCTTTTTATGTTTCTATGGATTAAAGTAAGAAAAGAACCGCTATGCTTAGAGTTAAAAGAGAATTTTTAGAAAAAAGCATTTTCTAGTGTTTGCTTTCATAAAAGTGATGAAGATCGTAAAATGATTGGTGTTTCTTCTATTGATTACTTGTTTAGTAAAATTAAGATTGATAATAAAGGGGCTGGAGAAGACTCAATTTTATCTAGAAGGTGTCCCAATGATTTGGAGGGTGAAAATCTTGTTGAGAAAATTGATAAAAGTGGGTTTGGAGAGGTCAAAACGTTAACTAGTGATGTGCCCACTCTTTCGGATTACAAAGATTTTAATTATGATAATTGCCCTTCGATTGATTGTATTTCTTTGTTGCAATCCATGATAAATTCACCCCATGCTTATGAACAAAAGAAAACTTTTACTAAACATATTGTTGATGCTATGATGAAAGCTTTAGAAGAAAAGTTGGAATTAGAGGTTTCAATTCCTAGAAACTTACATGGTGAATGGGAACCTACTATCAAAGTCAAGATTAAAATTTATGAGTGTTTTGCTTTTATGTGACTTGGGTGCTAGTGTTTCTACAATTCTGAAATCTTTATGTGATGTGCTTGGTCTTACCGATATTGAAGAATGTTATTTAGAGTTGTTGTTTTTTGCTTGTTTTTTACTTCGCGGGAAATCAATACCAAACAGAGTCCAAATGCAGCAAAACTTTTTGGTAATTTTTTCTAGACCAGAAGACACATGATAGGCCAAGAAAGTACCTAAGGGGTGCTCCGAGGGGAGCACAACCCACCAGGGCGCACCTGGGGGCCCAGGCGTGCTCAGGTGGGTTGTGCCCACCTCGGTGGCCTCCCGCACCGCCTCTTTGCTCTATAAATACCCCAATATTCCAGAAACCCTAGGGGAGTGGACGAAAATCAATTCCAGCCGCCGCAAGTTCCAGAAACACCAGATCCAATCTAGACACCATGAAGGAGGGGTTCATCATCCTCATTGGTGCCTCTCCGATGATGCGTGAGTAGTTCATTGTAGACCTACGGCTTCGTAGTTAGTAGCCAGATGGCTTCCTCTCTCTCTTTTATTCTCAATACAATGGTCTCTTGGAGATCTATTTGATGTAACTCTTTTTGTGGTGTGTTTGTTGGGATCCGATGAACTTTGAGTTTATGATCAGATCTATGTTTTTATCCATGAAATTTATTTGAGTCTCTTGATCTCTTATATGCATGATTACTTATAGCCGTCTTCGAATCTTTGGTTTAGTTAGGCAGACTAGATCGATTTTTCTTGCCATGGGAACAGGTGCTTTGTGATGGGTTCGATCTTACGGTGCTTGATCCCAGTGACAAAAGGGGAACCGACATGTATGTGTCGTTGCCATTAAGGATAACAAGGTGGGGTCTAATTCCTACATGAATAGATCTTGTCTACATCATGTCATCATTCTTATTGCATTACTCCGTTTTTCCATGAACTTAATACACTAGATGCATGTTGGATATCGGTCGATGTGTGGAGTAATAGTAGTAGATGCAGGCAGGAGTCGGTCTACTAATCTTGGACGTGATGCCTATATAATGATCATTGCCTGGATATCGTCATGATTATTTGAAGTTCTATAAATTTCCCAACAATAATTTGTTTACTCACCGTATGCTATTTTTCTCGAGAGAAGCATCACGAACCACCGATATGTTACTAAGCTCGGGAACAATCTTGCTTTTCAGGGCGAGGCGATATGATCAAATAAGCAAGGACTAGCACTATCCTAACTCATTGATCGAAAAGTGCACCGGAAGTAAGGACTAGGTAGCGCAATCAACCTTAGGGTGATGATTCAATAATCAACACACTAAGAATGAGATTATTGAACATTTAACTACTAAGCAATGGAGTTGCTACGAGTATAGATTCCACACGTCATGATTCACTTGTCGGCATTACGGTTGCGACAACACGGAACCGAGGAATGAATAATGATGGCGACAAGTATCACTACATCAAGAATTCATAGGATAGTGTGCATTTCCCAAGATATTCTTGACATAAAGAAGGTAATACTTCAAGGTAGAACAGAACAAAAGCTGGATTGGCATTTTGATTTGCGGATTACAACTGCTTTGACCCAATCCTGGAAATGGACGAGGTACTAGAGTTTGTTTCTCCTAGACATTCTAGAATAGAATGGCTTGACGAACCATGAGAATAATACGCATCAAAGAACATGAATGCACGACATAAACTTGACTATCAACTTATAGACAAGGATCAGAATACAACTACAGAGGAACAACTCAAAGGAACATATGATTTTCTGAGTTGTGGATGCATAGGTTAGCATGTCAAACGAGTTCAACATATTTCCTCCGAATAACCCATGCAGAAAGGTAGAACTGGCAGAGTCACAATTAGGAATGGGGAACTCCTCAAGAGTACTCTGGTTTTGATCTTTCGGTTCAACGAGGAACTTCTGTCATAAGCAGTTCATGGTATTTGGAAGAAGGAAATACCACAAACCTCAAGGACTATCTCAAAGGTTACTAATACCCTAAAGGAACTAGCAAATACTATCAACATGAAGTAAGTAGGGTGAATCTCGGGTTCAAAAACCCAGGAATAGAATGCCTACTAACTAAATGACATCACGAGATGCTTTCAAGAATGACGACCAGAATCATCACACCGAAGACACAAAACATGGCTAGATTACTAGGTGAATTCCTAAGACACCTAGGGTCATAACAATAACTCCAATATATATACCGAGGCAATGAAGTACCTCAACACACTAGTTAGTGTGGTTGATCTGGCACAAAGGAACTTTGGAACGGTAAGGGATTTACAAATGCATCAAACTATTCAGCAACCTAGGATGACTTGGACAGCATAACGGCTGTAATGCTCAAAAAGATTTGAGACACCCTGCAAAAAGGTGGCATAACCACTCAACATCGCAATATCAAGATTCCGAGGCCAGCTATGAACACACGGGAGTAGTGGGAATTGAACTGAGACTTGAATCCATCATTCCTATAAGTCTATGGATTAGTAACACGTGATCTTGATAGAAAGAAGAGAAATCCTAGTTCCTTAACCCCATAGGAAAGATAGGATGACTCGAATCAAAAGGCATAAGGTATAAGGAGTAAAAAGAGCCTTACGTTCCCATCCACAATCAATTCCCTTATATAAATAAAACATTTCTAGACTCGACTTCAACCAGTTTGGCTTGGTAATCCTACAGGCAGTCAGGCTCTGATACCAAAGCTGTAAGGACCCCGATCCTAAGTCACACCAATCTAGCATGTAACACATCATATCACTTTGCGGCCTCATGCACGGTATTCCCACGGGTGCCACCTTACCTGGCCCGGGACCGTTTACGCCTTTTGGCTCACGTATATGATAGTGTCGCTAGCATCCATATGACAAAGAACCTGGGCCACATGACTAGTCGTAAACACAAGGTGGCGCTAACTTACAGGGACGGGCATACATGACCCAGCAACAAACGTGTCGATCAGCAACGTATGAACCCAAGTCGTAGCAAGCTACAAGGACTTAAAGGAACAACGCGTGACATTTCCTTGAAAGGACAGACACGGGAACGAGGAAGGACACATGCCGGCCAACCTAAGTGTCCCGGAGCAGTAGCAAGCTACCATGGCTCAGTGGAATCACTGGGAGACATTTCCCGGTAAGAGAGGCTACCAAGAATAAACAACTAGGTTGTCGGATCCCACACATACCAAGCATGTCAATAACATACACACAATATGCTCGATATGTGCAAATACAACATGGCATCACAAAAAAACTCTACGACTCAAAGTATTTATTCATTAGGCTCCGAGGAGCCAAGTATTACAAACATGGGTCTCATGACCCATGTTTCAGAGCATACAAACAACTAAAGCATAACATGTCTGAGTAGAAACAACTACAAATGAAAAGGGTTGAGAAGCCTGACCATCTACAAGATCCTCCCAAGGGTACAAGGTCGTAGCTGAGGTAACAAGCTAAACATTGAAGTCCATGCGGAACTACTAGCGAGACTGAAGTCTCTCTACAGAAATATAAATTAAGCAAACACGAGTACAAATGTACCCAGCAAGACTTACATCAGAACTAACTACATATGCATCAGTATCAACAAAGGGGTTGGTGGAGTTTAACTGCAGCAAGCCAGCTTTGACTCGGTGGATATCCTGAACTACGACTGCAAGTAACTCTTTTGAGGTGGCGCACACGAGTCCACATATTCACCATATCAATACACCACTATGGATCTGCCCCCATCTCCCTACGAGATCACCATCCATAGCACTCACGCTTATCTTGCTCATTTTAGAGTATCCACTTTCACTTTGTCTATGAACTGTATAGGCAACCCAGAGGTCCTTTACCGCGGACGCGGCTATTCGAATAGATCATTAATAACCCTGCAGGCGTGTACTTCTTGACACAAGTTTCCACCACTTAGTGTCTGCACACGACATGTGCTCGGCAGACTTCAAGCAAAAGCCGACGTGGGTGTAGACCATGACCTGACTAACCACACAAGTCCCTAGTCCAGGTTTATCGCCTATTCAGGTTCCATCCGCAGGGAGTCCGGCCAAGGTTTACACTACGACCCAAATGATGTGTGCAGGGTTCCCGAGGCACCGAACGGGCGTCCCGGTACACCGTGCCACATGCCTACCGCATCACAGCCCACCCCTCGGGTCAGTGCTGCGCATGGCCTCCGGCATACTAAAAACACCAGAAACAACTTGCAGTTCCTGGACAGAGGACAGGGGGTTAATAAGTCAAGCGGAGTCATATTTTAGGGCCCAACGTGTGGTAGTAGTTGTTCATGGATCACAAACACAGAACTCAGTTCCTAACGACGGTTTCAATGAGACAACCCACCATGTACTCCTACATGGCCTCTCACCGCTACCTTTACCAAATCGTGTTCACACACTTAACTCTCGATAGTAGGACATGTACACAAATTTCCAATTCATCCCCGATGAATTAGACCTGACCCAACTCTAAAAAATAGCATGCATGACAAACAAGCATGAATTAGGGCTCAAACAAATCCTAGTCATGCTAGTGGGCTTCATCTATTTACTGTAGAATGACAGGTCATGCAGAGGAAAAGGTTTTTTTTGCTTGTCTGGCACTTCTGAAGATGATATAGCTCTTCATCGGTGCCATCGATCTCATCGTCAGAACCACGTCTACTGAGAGGGGACAATTACCGGCAACAGAGAAGGAGCACAATCAATGCAGTGCAACAATATGATGCACGATCATGACATGTCAATATGCTGAGATTTGAGCTAATGCAACTAGCAACATGTTAAATGAATTTCGTTTGAACCTTAGGTTCAAATTCAAACTCCATATGTTAATATTCAAATGCCCTTTTATTTGTTTTGCCTAAGAAATGGTCATAAGTTGTTTCAAACATGCATGAAAATGGTACAGATGGATAGTTATGTGGCTCGACGGCGAGGAAGAGGAGGTCGCGACGAAGCTCCTAGTCACATCACGGGGCGTAGGGGGGCTTTGGCCACGAGGTACACGGATGCGAGCTCACGTGGCTCTTGGCCATGGCAGCGGGGAAGCGAGGAGAGGGAGAGAGAAAACAGAGGGAGAGGGGAATGACAAAGGGGGTCGAGGCCATCTCGCTGGCACTTCGGGCAGGCTCAAGGAGTGGGAAGCAGGTAGGGAGGAGGTGGCACCAGCTATGTGTGCTGCGGGCATGCAGCTGCTTCTCCTCCTGGTAGGGGGAAGAAGACGGTGCTGCCCCTTTGGGTTGGGCTGCTACAGTGCTGGGCTGCCAGGTCAGTCACTCTCTCTCTGTGACTTTTCCTATTTTCTTTTGTTTCTTTGATTTGATTTGAAGCATCAAATCATTTAGAAACTTTCTGTAAATTTTTATGTGAGCTCAGAAGCTAGTCCATGGTCATAGGCAAACATACAAAATATTTGAACTTTATTTCTTATATAACAGAAATAAATCCAACTCAAATATGGTATTAATTTAATTCAAAGGCCCAAAATAAATATCCCAGAGACTCCAAAAATATTGGTTTGAATTTTACCTCTTGCCAATATTTTCAAAGAATACCAGGAACATTTTCTTGGACTCATTTGAGAAGATTTTAATGTTGATTATTTCTGAACAGATTTCTGAGGGTTTCAACTAACCTCAATTCAACTTTCAGGAATTAAAACATGATGTCTTGAAGATCAAGCAAAGTAAAACAAGGGCTGATCTAGGGTTGTGACATACATGTAGCTCAAATTTGAATTATGCACATTAAATGCCTAGAAAATTCAAATAATGTGTAAAAAGGCAAAATGAACCCTGAATAATTTCAAAATTCACCACAGAACTCCTTTTGGTCTATGTTGCCTTTGTAAAAAATCAAGGCAGGAAGAGAGGCGGTCTATGTCATTACGCACACAAGGGTGACACGTCCCATCTTTGAACCACGAGGCTTCTTAAGAGAAGCTTCGTTTTGTAAGAAGTTTACACCAAAACTTGTCTCAAATCGGACGAAATTTTTACCGTAACATGTTGGTGCCATGTCATGAGACCATGCCAAGTTTCATGATTTTCGGGCGAGTTTTGAATTTATAGGAATTAAAAAAAAAACAAGTTTCTCAATGTTTTCAGCCAAGCCACGACACCCAGATGTTTGAAATTCATTCACATTTCTTGCATGGGACCTAAACTTTCACTCAAGGGCACACATATGATTTTTTTAATCATCTTTGGTGCACGGGAGCATGTGCATGTAGCTCAAATATGAATTATGCATATTAAATGCCTATAAAACTCAAATAACGTATAAAAAGGCAAAACGAACCGTGAATAATTCTAAAATTTAGCACAGAACTCCTATTGGTCTATGTTGCCTTTGTAAAAAAATCAAGGCGGGAAGAGGGGCGGTCTATGTCGTTGCGCACACAGAGGTGACACGTCCCCTCTTAGAACCATGAGGCTTCTTGAGAGAAGCTTCATTTTGTAAGAAGCTTACACCCAAACTTGTCCCAAATCGGACGAAATTTTTACCACAACATGTGGTGCCATGTCATGAGACCATGCCAGGTTTCATGATTTTCGGGCGAGTTTTAGATTTACAATAATTTAGAAAAACAAGTTTCTCAATGTTTCCGGCCGAGCCACGGCGCCTAGATGTTTGAAATTCATTCTCATTTCTTGCATGGGACTTAAACTTTCACTAAAGGACACACATATGATTTGTCAACCAGCTTTGGTGCACTGGAGCATGTGCATGTAGTTCAAATTTGAATTATGCACATTAAATACCTATAAAACCCGGTTAATGTATAAAAAGGCTAGACGACCCCAGATTAATTCCTAAAATTAGCATGGTACTCCTATTGGTCTATGTTGTCTCTGTAAAAAAATCAAGGCGGGAAGAGGCGGTCTATGTCGTTTCGAACATAGAGGTGTCACGTCCCCTCTCGGAACCATGAGGCTTCTTGAGAGAAGCTCTGTTTTGTAAGAAGCTTACACCAAAACTTGTCCCAAATCGGACAATTTTTTACCACGACATGTTGGTGCCATTTCATGAAACCATGCCAAGTTCCATGATTTTCAGGCGATTTTTGGATTTATAGGAATTTACAAACCAAGTATCTCAATGTTCCCAGCCGAGCCATGATGCCGAGGTGTTTGAAATTCATTCCCATTTCTAGCATGGGACCTAAACATTCACCCAAGGACACATATATGATTTTTCAACTCATTTCGGTGCACTGGAGCATATGCTTGTAGTTCAAATTTGAATTATGCACATTAAATGCCTAGAAACTCAACTAATGTATTAAAAAGCCAAACGAACCCTGAATAATTCCAAATTTTAACACGCACTCATATAGTTGCATGTTCACTGCAGATAAATGTTCTAGCAATTCAAACACCGTCTTCCCTCCGTAACACCATTCTGTCTTTCAAATAAAAATGAAAAATTAGGTACACCACAAATAGATTAATAGCAAGAATTGTGTGTGATGCCATATAAAATATCTTGCACACCCTCTTGTATGGCTTACGCCGGAAACTTTGTCGTCTACAGCTCACCGCCCGCGCTTCAACCACACTTTGCACTAGTTTCTCGTGGCACCGAGCGAAAATCTTCGGCAACCGTGAAAATATCTAGCTCCCGCCCCCTCCTCCTGACCAGAAGCCACATTTCCATTGTTCCTCCTTCCTTTCCAAGTTCAAACCTTCACTGCTAAATTGCAGCGCCTCCTCCTCACCGGCGACCCTTCTTCTTGCCGTGCGACCTTGTTGATATAGTCAGGTAATCCACACCCCATCCCCGTCCCCCCCTTCTCCATCACACACGTCTCGACCGATGGCGGCACATACCTCCCAAATGACTGTACCGTCCTCCAAATAAGTGTCGCCCACAACCATTTTGCATGTAGTAGAACGAGGAGCTCAGGAGCATCTAGCAGCGGAGAAGCAAATCGCGGCTGCACACGCGAATGAGGTAGCAATGGCTGCCATGCATGCTGACCGCCAGATCTTGGATGAGCACCTCGCCTTCGATGCCACCGTCAACACCGCCACAAGGCTGGCTACTTTAAAATACAACTCGTAGTATTTTCTCGACGCCACCGCCGGTGCCTTCTAGTGAATTGTCCTCTGTAATGTTAATATGCAATCTGATCTTCTGAAATGTAATGTTCAGTTAACAGTTTGGTCCAACAATTGCTTCATTTCCTAGTAGTTATCAAGCATTATTGGTTTGGTTAACCGTCTTATCTTCTAGTATATGGTTTTTTTTGTGTAATGTGGTGCTCAATTAATTGCTTGGTTCATTTGTTCCGCTGTCCAGATAACTATTTGGTTCAATTATGCAATCTGATGTTCATTTGTCGTAGGTACAGTTTGCATTGTTGTGCATGTGAGAAATAAATCGAGTTTGGATGTACTAAATACATGAGAAACATATAAAATTGATCTATTTCCATGTTGTTTACCAAGGTCTGTGTTATCCTTGGGTCTTCGTGGTGTTGTAGAGGTCTTCGGCGTTGATGTGTAGCGGCTTGGTTACTCTGTGATTCGCCTCATCGCCAATGGCATGAGGTTGGTCTAGGTCGAGTTAATCTGTTGAATCTGCAATTTGTCTATTTTTCATAAACATGTTCTACTGATAGCATGCCAACTCTCAGATAACATGATCAAGATCTGCCTTATATGTGTTGTAGAGAAACAATGGGAGGCAATGAGGTTTACCATCGAGGTTTGCACATGGATGGTCCATTGGCTAATAGCACATTATCATGCAGTGACAACAATCATTCTAATATTTAGGTTTTTAACAATTTTGTCTTGCACCTGTAGGTCCTGCTGTCAGATGTTTAGACCCACTATTCAACCCAATTTGCATACGGGGAAATGAGATGTCCACAAATATCAGTCAAGTCAAGAAACTCCGGAAGATTGTTAGGCTAAAGAAACTTGCGACGAATAACAACAAGATATTTGTTTGCACAATGAAGAAGACATCAATCAACTATAGAACGGTACTAACTCTTTTACCTTATTTTTTTCCCTTGTGCCATTTCAAAATTTAGAACTGTTATTTATGCATTTTCAGTCCTTTCCAAAGCAGTTCACCGATGATTACCTCTCAAACCACCTGCATGGTCGAGAGGTGAGGAAGGTATCCATTCAACACCCACGGTACAATATCGAAGTCTTCCTCAAGAGGACGAAGGTTGGGCGGGCAATTATCCATAGCCACTGGCCTGAAGTTGCAAGGACATTCAACATCACTGAAGGCTCAATATTTGCCTTCCACTTCTACAGTTTCCCAGATAAGATTCATCTCTCTATTTACTGTGTATGGTGCTACTTTCCAAAGGTTTTCGATGTTGCATGTGAAAGTTGGTGCTGTTGTGTAACGGCGTAGCTAGCTATATGCCTACATGGTGTAACTGAGTGATGAAGCTATCATATGTAATTCAATTATGAAATCCTGGTTGCCGTAATACGGATATGAAATATATGGTGTATTTTATAAGAAATATCAATTTGATTACTAAATGGATTATCAATAATAGGACAATTAGCTTACTTATTGGGGTTTTCTATTGCAGACGGTTTCTCAGACAACACCGTGGGCGATGAACTCAGACAAGCCACACAACTTCAATGAGAGAATTGTTTGTGTTAGGCCACCTTGCACAAACCTTTGCACATAAAAGATCATGTGTGATATACATACGAACGGAAACGTTTTTCTGGGATTCACTATGTGCGATGTACATAAAAATGGAAACAATTGGGCCTGCATAATTGTATCCGATGCCTCACCCGATCACACACGAGCTCATTTTGCTCAGCGTGTGTGACCGGAGGACCCATCCTCGACGGTTTCTGGGTCGTGTGGGAAGGACCCCCCTATCACACACACTAGCAAGGCGACGGTTTAAAACTCTGTCGTGGAAAGGGGGTTAAAACCGTTTGTATAGCACGTTTCTGCACCAGTGATGAATAACATCATAACTATGCAATTTTCTATCAATTGCCCAACATTAGTTTGTTACCCACTGTATGTTATTGTTTCGAGAGAGAAGCCTCTAGTGAAAATTATGGCCCCCGGGTCCACTTTAATCATATTGCTAAAACCAAAAATACCTTTATGCAATTCTATACCTTTTGTTTTACTTATCTTTTTATCTATCTACCACTATCAGAATTAATCCTTGCAAGTAACGAGTTCAAGGGGATTGACAACCCTCTTGCCTGTGTTGGGTGCATGTATTTGCTTTTGTGTGTGTAGGTGCTTACAACAAGAATTTGCATGGTTCTCCTATTGATTCGATAACCTTGGTTCTCACTGAGAGAAATACTTCTCCGCTACTATATTGCTTCACCATTCCTCTTGGGGCAAATCCCAACGCAACTCACAAGTAGCAACAGCCGAGGAGCTTCTGCTGGCGACAGGTCCGGGAACACCCAGAGTTCCTCCATCCACGAGGAGGAGGAAGAGGATAAGGATGTAGAGGAGGAGAAGGGGAAGGAAGAGGGGAAGGAGGAAGAGGAGTCATCCCCTAAGAGGAGGAGGACGGCGTCCGAAGACGCCGAGGAGGACAACTCTCCTCGGCTTCGTAAGAGGCTTCAAAAAGCCTGTGTCGCCCCTTTAAGCTGACCATCGGCCCCTAGAGAGGTTACATGCTCTGGCTCCTCCGAGGACGTGCTTCCCCCACCATGACAGAAGAAGCTGCAGCCAAGAAGATACTCCGTTTGACACATTCACACACAATAAGTTGTAATGGGTGTACTTTTGATTGTGATGCACTTTTTGCTTTCACAGCCAGCAACACCCCCTTCCCGGAGAGGAGTTGGATAACACCGTCCCTCCGACCGAGCTGATTGAGAGCTCCTCGGGTCCACGCGTGCGTCCCTCCCCTGCTCATAACAAGCTTGGGAGGTTTCTCCGCATCCGGACCCTCCTACGTGAAACACAAAGAGCGGTATGAACACACAAAGAGCGGCATTGATGCACTCATAGCCTCCAGACCTCGACTACTGGGGGCCAAGGGGAAGGGACTCCCCTGGCTTTGGAAGAATCGGTGCTTGACCACCCGGACTCCTTGGTCCTGACAGCTCCAGTGCCGCCGAGCCGCACGGGGGCGGCCGTCACCTCTCTAGCAAAGAACGGGGCCGAGCATACCAGGCTGCTCATCTTGGGGTGTGAAAGGATCGATATGGTTGACTAGAGGGGGGTGAATAGGCAACTAACAATTTTTAGACTTTTCTTTAACAATTTAAACCTTGCAACGAAATAGGTTGTCTAGATGTGCAACTACGTGGACAACCTATATGATGCAAAGACAACTAGCACACTAGCAAGCAATAGATACAACACAAGTAAGCTTGCAAAAGTAAAGGCACAAGATAACCAAGAGTGGAGCCGGTGGAGACGAGGATGTGTTACTGAAGTTCCTTCCTTTTAAGGGGAAGTACATCTCCGTTAGAGCGGTGTGGAGGCACAATGCTCCCCAAGAAGCCACTAGGGACACCGTAGTCTCCTCACGCCCTCACACAATGCGAGATGCCGTGATTCCACTATTGGTGCCCTTGAAGGCGGCGACCGAACCTTTACAAACAAGATTGGGGCTATCTCCACAACACTTGGAGGCTCCCAACAACACCACGAAGCTTCACCACAATGGAGTATGGCTTCGAGGTGCCCTCAACCGTCTAGGGTGCTCAACACCCAAGAGTAACAAGATCCGCTAGGGATAAGTGGGGGGAATCAAATTTCTCTTGGTGGAAGTGTAGATCTGGGCCTTCTCAACCAATCCCGAGCAAATCAACAAGTTTGATTGGCTAGGGAGAGAGATCGGGCGAAAATGGAGCTTGGAGCAACAATGGAGCTTTGGGGAAAAGAGGTAGGTCAACTTTGGGGAAGAAGACACCTTTATATAGTGGGGGAACCAATCCAACCGTTATCCCACTGAGCAGCCCCGCACAGAGTGGTACTACCGCTTGTGTAGGGCGGTACTACCGCTTAGGGCGGTACTACCGCTCTTACCCAGCGGTACTGCCGTGCTGACAGGGTCCTGACCCCAGGGCGGTACTATCATGGGGGTAGGCGCAGTACTACCGCTTGGAGCAGTACTACCGCCACTACTACCGCACTTAGTACCGCAAAACCCGACACGAAAAACATCGTTCTCGAATCGAGGCGGCAGTAGCCCGGAACCACTGCGGTACTACGGCCGAAGACCACAAGCGGTACTACCGCTCGGAGAGCGGTACTGCCGCTCTGGGAGCGGTACTACCGCTGGGGAGCTTCGGCGGTACTACAGCTGTGGACCGCGGTACTACCGCTGGGGCAGGACAAAGCATACTCAGAGGAAAAAGGCAGCTCCAATGAAGCGGAAGGAAAATGACGGGTGTGATATGGATGTGTACGTGTTGATTCCACCCTAGCCTTACCAAAGCGGATCCCCTCTTGATAGTACGGTGACTCCTACGAAACTAGTCCACCAACAACGAAACGAAGGAGCTACACCGTCTTGAATAAAACACCGAGGGGAGATAATCGTCTCGTGCCAAAGGATGAATCTCTGAAAGAACTTAACGCACACGATTAGTCCGCACAAGCATTGTCATCAATCACAATACGGGATTTGCACAATATGAGAGGTATAGAACAAGCGCAAAAACCCCCAACGTCCTAAAATGTAGATGAGCTCCCCCTATCTAGATAAGTGCTTTGGACTGCATGGCACGCATACTAGGATCAACGCTCCCCCTACATTTTACAGACCAACCACCTAAGCGGGGTAAATGAGAGTAGCAAAGATAACTTAACAGGATAAGCATGCAACTCATAAGCTAGATAGTGACATAGATAATGATACTGGAAAGATAAGGTAGCATATGTCTCACACCATATGACTCGAACTTAGGTCTCACTGACACAAACCAAACAAAGCAAATGCGAGGAAAACACAAACACAAAAGACGGAAGACACAAAGCACAAATCCCTAAACTCTCTCCCCCTTTGGCATCGAGACACCAAAAAGGAGAGGGAGTGTTGCTACGGCTCCAGGTGAGAGCAAACGAGGGACACACACATCAGAGCTCAGCGGGATCATCTGCACCACCGTCGTCAGTCTGGAAGTGCTCGGCATCAGAATCAGTCCACGGGCAGTGCTGCTGAATCCACTCCTCCTCCTCGGTAAGCTGGTCCTCAGATCCACTGATAACTGTAGCACCCAACTGACGCATGAGCTCCTTGTGGCGACCTCGGGCCTTCTTCTCAGCCACATGAGTCATGTACTGACCGTGAGACTCCATGCAGAACAACTTCTTCATCTTGAGCTTGAGCTTCTTTGCCCAAGAGGGCTCTGCCTCAGAAGGCACGTAGTCATCATCATCATCCTCAGCCTCAGCCCCAGTCTCCTCCTCGGTCTCCATGGCAGTAGCAGACGAAGGAACTCCAATCTTAGGGGCCTGAGTGCCCCAGTTATCCTTCTTCCTCAGATGCTTGACGTCGTGAGAGACCAACTCTCCAGTCTCCAGTAACACCTGGGGATAGACATGATCCTAGGCCTTCTCAATGAGCAGCATGATGAACGGACCATAAATCGGGCACTTGCGCTCGGAGATAGCAGATAGCAGCTCAGACCACATAACATGAGAGATATCCAGGGACTCTCCGGTGTTCTGTCCCTTCTCACGCTAGGAGAAGAGAAGCATGTCCACGAGATAGGAGTGAACCTGGTCCAGATTCCTGATACGAGGGAAAAGAGTCTCTCTGAAGATACGGTGAAGGATATCTAGATAGGCAGGCAGCTCATAGGTTTCCTTCTTCCTCTCAGGGTTGATCCTCAAAGTGCAGTAGGGCCATAGAGCTTGCTTGTGAGTGGCGTTGGTGCGGCGGTGGGGGCGAAAGCCAACAGAAGACTCAAGACCTAGATCTTGCACCCCAATCAACTCCATGAAAGCTTTCAACTTGACTGAAAGCAACTTGCCATTGGTCATCCAAGTCAGTGTCCTGTCCTCATCAGTCCCAAGGTGAACCATGGCATAGAATTGGGCCACAATATCAGCATCATAATCCTTGTTGAATTGCATGATCCCAAGAGTGTTCAATTGAGTGCACATCTGAAGAGCTTCACCAAAGTATTCAGGATCTTTCTCCATATTGTCGGTGTCGATGGAGTGCACATTGACATAGAGGTTCTTCTTGGCTTTGAGAACATCAAAGAAGATGGCAAACTGGAACCTGTTCCAGAATGGACGGTTGACCAAAGTGGGATCTTGGTCTGCCTCATACGGGTTGCGGCGACGCCTTGCCCAGAACTCCTTGGGCGGCATTTCTGGCACGGTTTTGCCTGGCTTTGGCTTGACCCCAGGCTTCTTCTGGAGTTGAGGTGGAGGTGGAGCACTTGAAGAACCTCCGGCAGGCTCGATGGTGCGGTAGCGCTTGGACGTGGCACGACCGGGGTTGACACGATGAGCCTAATGCTCGGGGACCTCATCACCTGGAACCACACACAAGAACACGCAAGCAAACAGCAAGAACGAGCATAAGCCACAAAACACGAGCAAAAAGGATCACTGAGAGGTAGGAGTATGGTGTAAACTGGTAGAGGGCGGTAGTACCACGACCCGCGAGCGGTAGTACCGCTCCAAGCAGTAGTACCGCTCTGGAGAGAGCGGTAGTACCGCTCGAGACGGGGAAACAGCAGTTTCCTACTACCGTGGTCAGATCCGGTACTACCGTCCTACCAAATTCAAAAATACTCCAACCAAACACTAATCCAAACTGTCTAGAAGCATTCTCCATCCTACTCAAGCCTAGATCTGGCCAAAAATCTAGAGATGCAACTGCTATTGCCCCTAAGATGCTAGATTGGAAATCTAGACACAAAGAAACAGGGAGCGGGGGCAATACCGGCATCCATGGCAAGAGGACAAGGTGGGGATCGTCTCCACCGAAGGAAATGGAGAGGAGCGCTCCGGAGAGGGAGATCCATCGGAGCCCTCCCACGGCGTCGGTTGCTGAAGAGAGAGGAACGGAGCGAGGGGGCGAGCGAATGGGTATGGGGGAGAAGAAACTCCCCCTGCCCCCGATATAACCCCCTGCCCACGCCTCACAGTGGTAGTACTGCGCTGGAGGGCGGTAGTACCGCTAGGAGCGGTAGTACCGCTCGCCACCAGCGGTAGTACCGCTCAGCAACCACACGGCTTCTAGACAAACAGCTAAAACTCCAAAAAGACGGGAAAGCAAGGCCAAGAGAAAGAGAAGACCAACAAGGCAACACACAAACTAACAACGGTCCAGAACCCACTCTAACAAAAACAACCACACGAAACAGAGCGAGCTCTGGCCTCTCTCAAGAGAGGGCGGTGGCCGGAGCCACCTATGTTTGAGTCAATTGGTATGGCACCGCGAAGAATTATCCTTGGGCCCATGACCAAAACTTGTCTTTGAAGCACAAGTACCATAAAAAATGGCTAATGTGAAAGAGTTGATTGTTTTATGCATAATGGGGGGAGGGAGAGTTCATTGAGAGAACAACACTCCCCCTATGTCCATGCCTACATCTAAGCTAGATACCAAGTTGAGTGAGGTGGGGTGTGCAAGGGTTCAAGTCACATTGCTCGAATCAATGATATTTAGCTCATGCCTTAACTCGCGAAATCTTGCTTCATCCAAGGGCTTCGTGAAAATATCTGCAAGGTTATCATGAGTGTTGACATACTTGAGCTCGATCTCCCCTCGCCTAATGTGATCCCGGATGAAATGATACCGAATCTCAATATGCTTTGTCTTGAAGTGTTGCACCGGGTTGAGAGAAATCTTGATGGCACTTTCGTTGTCACACCAAAGAGGCACTTTGTCACAAATGACACTGTATTCCTTTAAAGTTTGCCTCATCCATAAAAGTTGTGCACAACAACTACCAGCCGCCACATATTCCGCTTTGGTGGACGAGAGAGATACACAACTTTGCTTTTTGGAAGACCAACTCACCAAAGAGCACCCAAGAAACTGGCACCCTCCGGAAGTGGACTTCCTATCCACTTTGTCTCCCGCCCAATCAGAATCCGTAAAACCTTCAAGTTTGAAGTTTGCCCCTCTTGGGTACCATAAGCCAAAGTTTGGGGTATGAGCCAAATATCGAAAGATTCGCTTGACCGCCACATAGTGACTTTCCTTTGGTGCGGCTTGAAACCGTGCACACATCCCCACACTCAACATGATATCCGGTCTAGATGCACAAAGGTAAGGCAAGGAACCAATCATAGAGCGATATACCTTATGATCCACCACTTTACCATTGGGATCAATGTCAAGTTGGCACTTGGTGGGCATTGGAGTAGAAGCCGGCTTGACATCACTTAGCTTGAATCTTTTTAGCATGTCTTGAGTGTATTTGGCTTGGTTGATGAAGGTTCCTTCTCTTCTTTGTTTGATGTCAAAACCAAGGAAGAACTTCAACTCTCCCATCGAAGACATCTTGAACTTAGAGGTCATGAGAGCGGCAAATTCTTCATTGAAAGCATTGTTAGGAGAACCAAAGATAATGTCATCAACATATAGTTGGCACACAAACAACTCCCCTTTGACCTTCTTAGTAAAAAGAGTGGGATCGATTAGCCCAACTTCAAATCCACGATCTTGTAACAACTCGATAAGATGGTCATACCACGCACGTGGGGCTTGTTTAAGGCCATAGAGTGCCTTATCGAGTTGATACACATGATCCGGGAAGTAAGAATCCTCAAACCCGGGGGGGGGGGGGTTGCTTGACATAAACCAACTCATTAATGGGACCATTAAGAAAAGCACTTTTCACATCCATTTGTTGCAACTTAAAGTTGTGATGGGAAGCATAAGCAATCAACAAACGAATGGATTCAAGGCAAGCAACGGGAGCAAAGGTTTCACCGTAGTCGATACCCTCGACTTGGGAGTAGCCTTGTGCTACCAATCTTGCCTTGTTGCGAATGATGTTCCCATGAGCATCTTGCTTGTTCTTGAAGATCCACTTGGTCCCAATGATGTTATGGTTCTTCGAAGGCCTTGGCACCAATCTCCACACCTTGTTGTACTCGAAGTTGTTGAGTTCTTCATGAGCGCCCCATAGACCTTATGGGGTTCAACAGAAGAGACAAACGCGTGATGTTCACAATAGTTTGCTAATTGTCTACGAGTGCTTACCCCCTTTCTTAGGCTTCCAACCACATTCTCCATGAGATGACCTTTGGTGGTGAGTTTGGAAGCAATCTTCGCGGCACGACGCTCTAATTCCTCCTCGGATGTGGAAGGAGGAGGGTTCACTTGATCATCTTGAGCATCGTCATGAGCTTGTTCTTGATCTTGATCGTGCTCATGATCTTGAACTTGCTCGAAGGGGAGAACTTGACCTTGGGCATCATGTAGAGGTTCACCACCATCTTGAGATTGATCTTGCCCTTGGTCTTGTTCCCGAGGTTGAGGGCCTACACTTTGTTCTTCGGAAGCGTGTGGGTCTTGAGTAGGTGAAGGCACCACTGGAGTGGAGCATTGTCCTTCTCCTTCGGCCACAAGGGGTTCCTCAATGGGTAGAATATAACCAATACCCATTCTTCTTATGGCTTGGGGAGGAATTTCATCACCTACATCACAAGTACCACTTTGCTCCACGTGGGAGCCGTTATTTTCGTCAAACTCCATGTTACACGTCTCCTCAATGAGTCCGTTGGACTTGTTGAGAACACGGTAAGCATGAGAGTTTGTAGCATAACCAACAAATATGCCCTCATGAGCTCTAGCCTCGAATTTAGACAAACGAACACCTTTCTTGAGAATGAAACACTTACACCCGAACACCCGGAAGTACTTGAGATTGGGCTTGTTCCCGGTGAGTATCTCATACAAAGTCTTGTTCAAGCCTTTGCGGAGATAGAGCCGACTGGATGCATGACATGTAGTGTTGATGGCTTCGGCCCATAAGTTGTGTGGAGACTTGAACTCCGCCATCATGGTCCTTGCCGCATCCATCAACGTCCGGTTCTTCCTCTCCGCAACACCATTTTGTTGAGGGGTATATGGTGCAGAATATTGATGCTTGATCCCCTCATCACTAAGAAACTCATCCAAGGTGTAGTTCTTGAACTCGGTGCCGTTGTCACTCCTTATTGTTAGGATCTTTGCATTATGTTGACGTTGAGCTTCATTTGCAAAGTCGATGACGGTTTGTTGAGTCTCACTCTTCCTCTTGAAGAAGTATACCCAAGTGTATCTTGAATAATCATCCACAATCACCAAGCAATACTTTCTACCCCCAAGACTATCAAAGGATGGAGGCCCGAAGAGGTCCATGTGCAGGAGCTCCAAGGGTCTCTTCGAGTAGATGATAGTCGTGGGAGGGTGAGCCGTCTCATGAAGCTTTCCTTCGATACAAGCACTGCAAACACGATCTTTGGCAAAACTAACATTCGTTAGTCCATGAACATGGTCCCCCTTTAGAAGACTTTGCAAAGATCTCATATTGACGTGGGCTAAATGGCGATGCCAAAGCCATCCCACTCAACTTTAGCCATTAGGCATGTCGCGGTCTTAGTGGGTTGCTCCGAAAAGTTAATCACATAGAGACCGTTCTCGACATGCCCAACAAAGGCTACTTTAAGAGTCTTGCTCCACAAGAGGGCCACGGTATCAATATCAAAGAAGGTGGCAAAGCCCATGAGTGCGAGTTGACGAACGGAAAGTAAATTGAACGCAAGGGACTCAACAAGCATGACTTTCTCGATCGTTAGATCATGAGAAATGACAACCTTGCCAAGACCCAATACCTTAGAATGTGAGGCATCACCCCATTCGACATTGGTGGGCATAGATGGGATCTTGTGCACGTCCACCACCAAGTCCTTGCTCCGGGTCATATGATTTGTTGCTCCACTATCGAGCAACCATGATCCCCCACCGGAAGCAAACACCTACAAGATATCAACGCTTGGTTTTAGGTACCCATTGAGTAATGGGTCCTTTGATGTTAGTAACAAGGGTCTTAGGAACCCAAATAGACCATTCAATGTACTCATAAGAAGAACCAACAAATTTAGCATAAACATGCCCATCACTAGCACGGCACAACACATAAGAGGGGTTAAAGTCGCCGGCTTTGTTGGGAGAGATGGCTTTGCGCTCTTTGGCATCACCACTCTTTGCATTGTTATTCTTCTCCTTAGGAGCACCCTCTCCCTCCTTCACAAAGGTTTGCTTGAGCGGGGGAGGTCGATTGATCTTGGTATTCTTCTCCTTGTTCTTCTTCTTGTTCTTGGACTTGGGCGTGAACCCAACTCCCTCCTTGCCCACAACTTCCTTTTGATTGCTCAAAAGGTCATTTAGGTTCTTCTCGCCTTGTATGCATGACACAAGACCTTTCTCAAGTTGTTCCTTCAACTTGGCATTCTCCTCCACAAGATGCACATGCTCACAACATGGGTTAGTAGCATTTGCATTATCAATTAAGACCATGTGAGGAAATGTGGCCTTTTCCTTGGTAAGCTTAACTTGGAGTTAAGCATGAGACTCCTTGAGGTTTGCATGAGCACCTTTCAAGACCTTATGGGACTTGTCAAGTACATCAAACTCCTCCTTGAGTCTATCATGATCAACCCCAAGTTTAGCCTTTTCGGAAGTTAGAACACGAGACACAACAAGAGCGTGATCAAGATCTTTCTTTAATTTGGCATGGTCATTGTTGTGTGACTCCTTAAGAGCCAAACGATGCCCACGCTCTTTCTCAAGATCATTAGATAGATCCAATATCTCATCGGCATAATCACGACTATGACCTTCCATCTTAGAGATGGTTTCTTCGTGAGCCTCTATCATGTCATTGGCTTCACCAAGTTGTTCCAAGAGAGCAACGAAGTGCTTCTTGGATTTGCCCTTGAGCTTACTCATGAAGGACTCAAATTGATTAACCTGCTCATTAGACCCCTTACCATTATCAAAGTCATCCGTTGAAGGAGGGTTAGGAATAATGGTGGTTTTGATGTTGGGGGTTACCTTGTTGGTGGCCTTAGCCATGAGGCACTTGGCGGTGATGTTCTCGCTAGGTGAATCGAAGAGAGACACCCGGGGAGTTGTGACAATGGCAACGGATGCCATGGCCATTGTTTTACTATCTTCATCATCATCGTCATCCTCACAGTATTCTTCTTGAACCACCAATCCGCGAGTAGGAGTCTTCTTGGTGAAGTTGTTCTTGTTGGGGAAGGACTTGGATTTGTCTTTTCGGATGAACTTGCCACCATTGTCTTCCCGCTTCTCGTAAGGACAATCCGCAACGAAATGGCTCACATTGCCACAGTTGAAACAAGTTCTAACTCGTTGCTTTCCCTTGAGGCCACTTGAGTTGTTCATGTTGAAGTTGGGTCTTGTATTCTTCTTACTCCAAAATTGTCTTGAGGCAAGAGCCATGTGCTCATGATAGTCATACTTCGTGTCTTCGGGGTTGCTCCCCTCATCTTCCTCTTCTTCTTCTTCTTCTTCCACACTAACCTTGGCCTTCAATGCAAGATTGGGCTTCTTTGCCCTTTGAGAACGGAGCACCGCATTATCGGCGGTCTTGTCCAAGATGCTCATTGCAACAAACTCATCCAACACTTCACCTGAGGTCATGGAGTGGAAGTCCGGTCTTTGACGAATGATGGAGGACATGGCCTTGTTGTAGGGCATCATGGCCTTGAGGAACTTGCGCTTGATTCAATTGTCATCCGTGTCCTTGCTCCCATGATCTCGGAGTGCGACCGCGAGTTTGGTCACTCTTCGAAAGAGCTCACGAGGTTCTTCATCCTCTTTCATTGCAAACTCATCGGCTTCATCTTGCACCACTTCATAGTTGGAGCGTTGAATGCTAGCACTTCCTCGATGGAGAGACTCAACACATTTCCATGCTTCTTTAGCCATGACATGAGGTCGAAGATGAGGGAGATCTTCGGGAAGGATTGCATCTTGGATGATGAAGAGAGCACTCTCATTGAATTGATTGTCCACTTCTTCTCGAGGGATGAAGTTGCTTGGGTCATGAGGATAGAAACCTTCTTCAATGATTCTCCAAAGGTTAGTATTCACATGTTTTAAGTGACGCTTGAAGCGATAAACCCAAGAATCAAAATCTTCATTTTTCACATATTTAGGAGGAGGACCGGCATGATTCAAATGAGTAGAGGGGATCGGTCCTCTATACACTGGGGGTTCCACCTGAGCAAAGATGTCGGTGCCATTTCTAACACTAGTAGAAGGACTCTTTTCACTGTTAGCTTCCCCCTTGTCGGAGGTAGCATCCGTCACCTTGTTAGTGGGATCACCCACTTTCATCGGCGAGGTAGATAGTTTAAGTCCGTCTAGGAATTCAGAAAACATGCTTTTAACCTCGCCCGTCATGGAGGTTTTCAATGTGTCTAAAGCCACATTGAATTCCTCATGTGAGACCGAGGTTCCCCCTTCGGCCGAAGACGAGATGGGATTCACACCGGAGTGCTCCTCCGCACCGTCATAGGTGTCAACCATACTCTTCGGACGACAAAGTCCTTAATAAAGAGATGAGGCTCTGATGCCAATTGAAAGGATCGATATGGTTGACTAGAGGGGGGGGGGTGAATAGGCAACTAACAATTTTTAGACATTTCTTTAACAATTTAAACCTTGCAACAAAATAGGTTGTCTAGATGTGCAACTACGTGGACAACCTATGTGATGCAAAGACAACTAGCACACTAGCAAGCAATAGATACAACACAAGTAAGCTTGCAAAAGTAAAGGCACAAGATAACCAAGAGTGGAGCCGGTGGAAACGAGGATGTGTTACCGAAGTTCCTTCCTTTTAAGGGGAAGTACGTCTCCGTTAGAGCGGTGTGGATGCACAATGCTCCCCAAGAAGCCACTAGGGCCACCATAATCTCCTCACATCCTCACACAATGCGAGATACCGTGATTCCACTATTGGTGCCCTTGAAGGCGGCGACCGAACCTTTACAAACAAGATTGAGGCTATCTCCACAACACTTGGAGGCTCCCAACAACACCACGAAGCTTCACCACAATGGAGTATGGCTTCGAGGTGACCTCAACCGTCTAGGGTGCTCAACACCCAAGAGTAACAAGATCCGCTAGGGATAAGTGGGGGGAATCAAATTTCTCTTGGTGGAAGTGTAGATCTGGACCTTCTCAACCAATCCCGAGCAAATCAACAAGTTTGATTGGCCAGGGAGAGAGATCGGGCGAAAATGGAGCTTGGAGCAACAATGGAGCTTTGGGGAAAAGAGGTAGGTCAACTTTGGGGAAGAAGACACCTTTATATAGTGGGGGAACCAATCCAACCGTTATCCCACTGAGCAGCCCCGCACAGAGCGGTACTACCACTTAGGGCGGTACTACCGCTCTTACCCAGCGGTACTGCCGCGCTGACAGGGTCCTGACCCCAGGGCGGTACTACCGTGGGGGTAGGTGCGGTACTACCTCTTGAAGCGATACTATCGCCACTACTACCGCACTTAGTACTGCAAAACCCAACACGAAAAACATCGTTCTCGAATCGAGGCGGCAGTAGCCCGGAACCACTGCGGTACTACGGCCGAAGACCACAAGCGGTACTACCGCTCTGGGAGCGGTACTACCGCTGGGGAGCTTCGGCGGTACTACCGATGTGGACCGCGGTACTACCGCTGGGGCAGGACAAAGCATACTCAGGGGAAAAAGGCAGATCCAATGAAGCGGAAGGAAAACAACGGGTGTGATATGGATGTGTACGTGTTGATTCCACCCTAGCCTTACCAAAGCGGATCCCCTCTTGATAGTACGGTGACTCCTACGAAACTAGTCCACCAACAACGAAACGAAGGAGCTACACCGTCTTGAATAAAACACCGAGGGGAGATAATCGTCTCGTGCCAAAGGATGAATCTCTGAAAGAACTTAATGCACATGATTAGTCCGCACAAGCATTGTCATCAATCACCAAAACATCTTGGGGATAAATATGCCCTTACAGGGTGGCATAAGGTGATAGACCATGCCTTACAAAGCTCCTCAATTCATCCCGAGCACCATGCCATTCTGGGCATGACATACAACCAATTCTAGTCCGCAGAGGCCGGAATTGCGGAGGCCTACATAAGCCTCTCGAAAGGCTTTGAGGTATGTCAGTTCGTACAACTTCAATGTTTTAAGTTTAATGCTTTTATACGCCGAGTAGCCCTTTAAGGACATGTTTTGAAAATAAAGTTGTCCGAAGACTTATTTAACATAATTTTACCAGACACAGCTTATGCTTTAATAGTATATATACAATAGCCCTCGAGCCTTGAGTTAGTTTAACAAACTTACTTGGGGGTCAATTTGTTATTTCGAAAGCTATATCCGAAGTGAATATGTAGTAGCCCCCGAGACATTCATATGCAAAATCGTTACTTTCTCCTGCATATTATCTAGACTTGCATGTGTAGGGTGTTGCTTGGCTTGTGTGAATTGCAAAAACTTGCCAAGAACTAAAATTAGAAAAAAGTTAAGTTTTTTTTGGTCAATTAGTCTAACCACTCCATCTAGACCTACTTACGATCCTACACCCACACACCGCCCAGGCTGCTTATCCTTTCACGTGTGTTCTCCTCCACTCGTCCTCCCTCCTACATGAGCCCAATCCCCTTTCTTTCTCTCTTCATTCTTCTCAAACCAGCAACCGCATCCATGGCTACCTGCTTGCCGAGGTCCCTCTCTTCCCCTATGTTGGGATCCCTCTCCCATAAGGCGAGTGATAGGCGTCGATTGACTGATAGAAATTTCGGCCGATCGCCGCGCAGCCGCCCGATTCGGCTTTCTCGAACCATACGATTGCTTCCTCCTCCTTCCCCACATCCAGCCCCTCTTATATTTTCCCCAACAAAAACCGCTCCTGGACGGTGCCACCGGCCTTTGCCATACCCCCACGCGAGGCAACCGAGCTCGAAGCACCGCCGCAGCACCGCCGCACCACTAGTTCGTCGCCGCTCGTCGTTCTCGCAGATAACCTCCCATAACCACAACTATGAACTAGTGTTGCATCCAACCGTCGAAGGAGTTGCATCCCCAGTCAGCGAAGTACGTAGTTGGGTGAGCTTCTCTCCATGTCCTCGACAACCAGATGTGCTAGGCGCCATGGCCGAGATGCAACCGACCACGTCGATGGCGTTTTTTTTGCTGCAATCCTGTTGTGATTTTGCTAGTACCATTCCATTTGTTTTGCTACCACCACCAACCCAAAATCTTCCACCAAGGTGATTTTTGCTGGAACTGGCGAACCAATTGGCTACCATCGTACTCATTTTTTGCTGGAAGCCAACCAAATTTGCTACCATGTTTTTTGCTAGAAATAGTGCCCCATTTTGTACTCACCGTTTCGATTTTTGCTACTACCAACATTTGTTGATTTTTGATACATCCATCCCCATAGTGTGCCAAGACCCGTGACTGTATTTTTTTATGCAACCATTGTCAGTTTTTATTACCACGTTTTGTTGATGATTGGTACATCAATTTTACGAGGTTGCTACATCGCCCGTTTTCCTCGTCGTTTTTACTACAACCATTGTTTGATTTTGCTGGAACCGGCAATGACCATGAGAGCAGTTTTTTTTGAGCGGGAGGGGGGAGGGGGTTTATGTGCGAGAGCAGTGAGTGACGGTAAAATGGTGGTGCGGCGAGCTACGGTGGTGCTGCGAGCTCGATTGCCTCACGCGGGTATGGCGTAGGCTGGCAGCACCGTGCGAGAGCGAATTTTGTTGGTGAAAACATAAGAGGGCTGGATTTGGGATAGGAGGATGAAGCAATTGTATGGTTTGAGAAAGCCAAATTGGGCGGTTGCGCCACGACCATTCAAAATTTGAGTCGGTCGACCCACGCCTATCACCCTTAAAAGATAAAGGGTCCTGATAACGTCCACACGCGTGGTATACTAGACATCCGTCCACACATTGCGTGTGGCGTGAGCGAGGCAGCCCATGTGGGCTGTGTGTGGGCGAATATTAGAATTGCCCACACGTATGAGCACAGCTACTTCGTGCCATACGCCCAACAAATACTACTCATCTTCACCCTCGCGTGTTGCACGAAACAAAAATGCCTACACGTCCTGACGCAGCTACTTTAGGTACCCGAGGGATGGCGATTTAGTTGCCATCCGAGATGGCAAATGTAGTTGTAAAAGTATGACAACTCTATCTGTTTTGGTTAGTTATAATTGTCATGTCTAATTTATGATAGTTGTCGCTGTAATCAAACCATAGTTGCCGTGTGTGATTAACTACTTGTCACATATAGTCAAATAGCAGTTGCCATGTGTGTTTACCTAGTTGTCACGTGTGGTCCAAGCATATTTGCATAGTTGCCATGTGTGTTTATCTGGTTGCCACGTATGCGCAATTGCAGTTGCCGTCTAGCAACGAATCATAGTTGACATGTGTGTTTACCTAGTTACCACGTACGTGTAACTGCAGTTATCATCTAACAACGTACGAGTGTCGTGTGGGCGAAAAACAGTTCGCCTACCGTGGCAGAACTAGTTCGCCCACACAGCGCAGCTGGCAAACTGCGTGTTGCAGGGCGTGTGGGCGGACTCTCCAACGCCCACACACCAATCTTGTTTTTAATGTGTCAAGATTCGTGTAAATTTGACTGGACGGTGATCCATGCATGTGCGTGTGGGCGTTATGATTTGGCAAAACTGCCACGCTTTTGGGCGTTATCATTTGGTCCGAAACGAGATATAGCTGAACTGAAAGCTCCTTCCGTAAATACGCCTATATAGTTATGAAAACGCTCTCTGCTGACGCCCGTGAACACACTCTCGTCCGCTTCGCAAGATGACTTGCACAGATCGGCGTCTTTGCTCTAGCTTCCCTAATCGTCCTTCCCTCTACGCGCCCGATCTTGCCGACGGAGGCGATGGTGGCGGTACCCGCGGTGAGGTTCCCGATGTCCGGCCTCGTACGGCTGCTTGGCGTGGCCGCGGCAGCGGTCATCGTCGTCTGGGCCGTCCACTTCCGCGGCGGTATGGCGCTCTCCGCCGAGAAAGACAAGCTTCTCATCTTCAACGTAATCGAGAAAAAATATCTCTTGTTTCCCTTCTATTCTGTTGCATATCTCGTTTTGGACCACGGATCACCTGTTGATCTTGCTGCCGCCTAGTGGGGAAAAGTTTTATTACTCGATCCTGAGATCAGGATTGAGGGATTTAGATTCCACTATTATGTACGGACCAACCGACCAAAACCAGTCCAAAGCAGGCCTGTTCACAGTATCATACAAAACTAAATTAGTGGGATTAGCTCTTGCATCTGAACCCTGCAAAAGTAGCAATGTGAGAGATTTTGTAGCGAATCTGTGAGATTTAGGATGGTGGGTAATTCAAGGCTTGGGGTGATCTCGTATTTACTACTGAGTATCGAGTATGTGATCAAGGGCTGTTTTAATTTCCAGCAGCAAATCACCATTGGAACTTGGTGAAAAGCTTCTCCTTTTCACCGCTTCTTTTCCGTGTGGGTTTGTGTGACATTATTCTACTTTGTGTTGTGGTGAAACTTTGTTAATTTCTTTCAATTGGGTTATTAAGACTTACAAAATTTTGGATTGGGAAGTAGCCTGGAACGCGGGTTGGTCCCGTTCGGTGACATGGGGTCGTCAACCCAAATCGAGGATCGGGGTAGAGTCTGGATCGAAAAGGTTTGGTCGCCGGAATGTGACCCAAATGTAGGTGTTGCCATGTTTATGATGGCGGAATTGGGTTAAGACTTACAAAATTTTTGGATTGGGAAGTAGCCAGAACGCGGGTTGGTCCCGCTTCCGGTGACATGGGGTTGTCAACCCAAATCGAGGATCGGGTAGAGTCTGGATCGAAAAGGTTTGGTCGCCGGGACGTGACCCAAATGTGGGTGTTGCCATGTTTATGATGGCGGAATTGGGTTAAGACTTACAGAATTTTGGATTGGGAAGTAGCCTGGAACGCGGGTTGGTCCCACTTCTGGTGACATGGGGTCGTCAACCCAAATCGAGGATCAGGGTAGAGTCTGGATCGAAAAGGTTTGGTCGCGGGGACGTGACCCAAATGTAGGTGTTGCCATGTTATGATGGCGGGTCAACTGTCAATCCTTCCCTGTCCCGCTGCAGCTTTCTTCAATGGTTGAGATGAGTAGTTGCTTGAGAACATGGAGCCGCGTGCGTTGAACAAGAGATAGATGAAGCAGAAGCGGCGGTGTACTGAGTCCAGTAACAGAGTTGAATTAGGGCCCTGGAATGACCGCTGTTTGGCTTTAGTGGAGTCTAGTAGTTTGGTACTTAGAACAAGCAAAAACGCATGATCTTTTTGCTCTATTTTCTTTGAAATATATTTTCTGATTGCAGCATCTATTCGGATTTTTTGAGGGCTCACATCCCGACCCAAAATAATGTGTTGAGGAATAGTACCCCTCTTCGACCCTCGATTTCAATCGTTGCGATCCTCATCCTCTGATCATCGTTCCTAAATCCGATCGTCCCGGATTCTTGCCAGCTATGTGTGAGGCACCAGCTATGGATCTCATAGGGGAACCACATGGTCGCTAGGGATTTGAAGCAAGGAATGAGAGTTGGAGAGAAGAGAGAGATGTGATCGGAGAAGAGGGTGAGATTCAGACGATACTTCTCATTATTCAAAATGCCTCCTTAGGTTTTACACACTTAAATAACGCACACACTCACCCAACGGCTTGTGGGCTGCACATCACTGCTGACTCAACTCAGCCAGCCACTTTGTTGGCCTTGTCTTCAGCCCAGGCGCCAGCCTCTGTGTCTTCGTCCATATCAGGACTACGGTAGAGGATGGGGATGTGACACTTTAACCTTCTTGAGCTTCAACTCCTTCCTAGATAGTGGCGTCCGGAAAACGCCTCGGGAGCACATAATAATCTTCCTAGGTGGCATGCTCCACTGGAACAGAAGACCAACTATCTTGATCTGCGGAATGGCCGCGTTGCCCTTCTTCACCATGCGTCGCTCCAAAATCTCATGTGGAATCAGAGGACCCGCCGCCAAATCGACCGGAGACAGTAGTTCGGAGAAAACCGGCGATTATGAAGGGTTTGAGCTGTGATACGTGAAATATATGATGGATACAACTGTCCGGCGGCAAGTCCAGGCGGTCGGCAACATTGTCAATGTGTTCAGTGACCAGAAATGGCCCACAGAACTCGAGCCCAAGCTTGGCGCGTGGTCTGTTGGCGACGGAGGACTGTGCATAGGGCTGTAGCTTGAGCAACACATGCTCGCTGCCGACGAGCTCCTTGTCCTTGCGGCGCTTGTCCGCCTGAACCTTGATGTGCTCATGCCGATGGCGCAACTACTCAAGAAGCAATTCTGGAAAATCCTGACGGCCGTTGCAAGCTCTGCTAGAGAAGTAGGCGCATCCTACCAACATCACTGTGCCGACGTTTGGTTCAATTTTGTGGACAGCCTTAAATGGAGAACACCGCAGTGATGAATGAAATGAAGAATTATACCAGAATTTGGCCATCGGGAGCCATTTCTTCCGTTGCTTCGGGCTCTCATGAACTGCATGACACAATTACTGTTTTAAACGTTGATTGACGCATTCGGATTGTCAATTAGTTTGCGGATGGTAGGCAGTGGGGTAGCATAGTCTGGTTCCGACCTCTTATGAATAACTTGCGCCAAGAAATACCAGTAAAAACTCGATTTCTGTCGGACACAATTGAGGCTGGAACTCCATGTGATCGGACCACATTATCAACAAAAGTGCGTCCACAGATAAAGCAGCGTAGGGATGTTTCATTGGCCTTTAGTCCCAAACAAGTTGGGGCAGGCTAGAGGTGAAACCCATAAGATCTCACGACCAACTCATGGTTCTGGCACATGGATGGTAAGCTTCAGTGCACCCCTGTCCATGGCTAGTTCTTTGGTGATACTCAAATCCTTCAGATCTCTCTTTACGGACTCCTCCCATGTCAAGTTCGGTCTACCCGGACCTCTCTTGACATTAGCAACATGCTTTAGCCGTCTGTTATGCATCGAAGTTTCTGGAGGCCTGCGCTGAATATGCCCAAACCAGTTGGACAAGCTTCTCTTCAATCGGCGCTACCCTAACTCTATCTCGTATATCATCATCCCGGACTCGGTCCTTCCTCATGTGGCCACACATCCATCTCAACATGCGCATCTCCGCCACACCACACTGTTGAACATGTCGCCTTTTAGTTGGCCAACACTCGGCGCTATACAACATTGCGGGTCGAACCGCCGTCCTATAGAACGTGCCTTTTAGCTTTTGTGGCAGTCTCTTGTCACGTAGAATGCCAGAAGCTTGGTGCTACTTCATCCATCTGGCTTTGATTCGATGGTTTACATCTTCATCAATATTTTGTCAAAGGATCAACCACCACCAAAATTACCGCAAATCCATCTGATTTCGGCAAGCCATCAATAAAATCCATAGTAATGTCGTTTCAGGGTTGAACTAGTACTGGCAGAGGCTGTAGAAGACCAGCTGGGACAATATTCTCATGTTTCACTTGCTGACACACCACACATTGTTTCATCTACATCAACTTGGCGTTTCATACCCAACCACTTGAACAATTTGCAAAGCCGTTGATAAGTTGCCTAGACCCTAGAATGACCACCACCAACACTTGAGTGAGAAGCACTAAATCAACTTGGTTTGCAGAGCTGAATTATTGCCTATCCATAATCTGCCGTTATGCTTGATCAAGCCCTCCTCCAATGAGTACCCTTGGTCATCTGGACTTGCAATAGCCAATGCGTGTGTAAGCTACTTTTTGTATCCAACCTTTCCTCTGCAATCCCACCCCCCTTCTCCAAGCTCATCCCCTCTTCCTCACCTGCTCCCTCTAGATCAGGGGTTTTACATTGGTATTTAGAGCCAATTTCTGCCGGAATTTCGTTTCCCCTCGTCGCCCGCGGCACTCTCTGAAGCTTGGGAGCGGATCGGTAACATCCACCGCGCCGGTGTGAGTTGGCTGGATCTCACACAATCTGTCGCGGGGTTCGATCCCTTCCAAGCGAGTGCATGGCGCCCCACAAGCCTTCCGTCGCGACGTGGCGGGTTCTGGACGCCATGGAAGAAGGGAACTCCGACCTCACCAAGATGCTTGAGTCCTTCTCCAAGTTTGACGAACAAGCGGCCCTGCACGACAAGCAGTTCGAGGTGCAGACCGCCTTCAACAACCAGATCTCGCAGGAGCTGCAAGGCCTCTCGCGGCAGCTGGATCTGACCCAGGCCGACGTGTATGCGGCCCGCAAGGTTGTCGAGGGCTCGTCGTCTCCCGCAGGCTCCGTTACCACGATCGCACCACCACCGCCGCCGCCGACACCACCTTCACCTCATCAGCAGCCACATCACAACGATCCGCTCCGCCCCGCCTTCGCTCACGCCCGATTGGGGGGTACGCAGCTCCTGCTCATCCCGACTCCCCCTCTCGGCGTGACCATGACCACGTTCACCGCGCCACCGCCCAGCCCCACACACCACGAGAGCAACTACCACATGCCTCTGAAGCATGATTTTCCCCACTTTGATGGTACCGCGCCCTACCTCTGGTTGGATCGTTGTTTGGCGTATTTCGAGCTCTACAAGGTGGGCCAGCAGTTTTGGGTGCCCACCGCCGCTTTCTACATCGAGGGGCAGGCGGCGCATTGGTTGCAGGCATTTCGCCAGAGCCACTGCAATTTGTCATGGGACATGTTCACAGTTGCCGTGCTCGAGGAGTTCGGCGTCGATGAATTCGAGCTCGTCATCCACAGGCTGCTTCAGCTTTGCCAGACCGGCAGTGTCTCCGACTACCGCGTGGCCTTGGATCCCTTCATCAACTCCCAAGTTCTTCGTCACACAGTTTCTTCTGGGCCTGAAGGATGGATTGCGTGCTGCCTACGCCTGCAAGCACCGTGAAGCATCACTCGCGCATCGGTTCTGGCGCGCATCCAGGAGGAGCTGGTCACGACACGCCTGCGGGCACACCCTGTTCCTCCTGGACGACCGCCACCAGCGAACGCCGCACCACCACGGCAAGGGGCTGCATCGCGGGCTCAAGGCGATGAGTATGCATGGTAGCGGCAACTCCGTGACTACCGGCACGCCTACAACCTCTACTTCAAGTGCGACGAACGCTACTCCCGCGAGCACCGCTGCACGCAACTGCTCATGATCCATGTCGGCGAGCATGGGGAGGTCCTCTCGGATGACGCGATTCACGCCCTCGAGCTCCTCGACAACCCTGCACCTTGCGCCGGCGGCCGAGTGTTGCACTCTGTCAGCGTAGGGCATCGCCGGCTCCGACTCGCCAAGTACCATTCGCCTCCGCGCCCGGGTCGGCAACCAAGTCATGCTGCTCCTCCTCGACTTGAGCAACACCCACAGCTTCGTCAACAAGAGCTTCGTCGATCGAATCGGAGCTCACACGCATGTACTGCCACCCGTCGAAGTCCGCGTCGCCAATGGCGATCTCTCACCTGTGACCGCATCGTCCCTGAACTGAAGTGGTGGATGCAGGGGCACAGGTTTTTGACACCAATGCGTGAGCTCGACATTAGAGCCTACGACGGCATCTTGGGCATGGACTGGCTGTTGCAGTTCAGCCCCATGCCAGGACAAGTTTGTCTCCTTCATCCACGAGGGCGAGCAAGTCACGCTGCGGGGAGTCCAGCCCAAGACCACCAACACGCTGGCACCTGTGGAGCTGGACGAGCTCCGCAAGATGATCGCCGACATCGAGGTTTGGGCAATGGCCATGTTGGACGCGTGTACGCATGTCCCTGCCAAACGCAAAAATCCCAGCCACGCCCTGATTAGCGACCTCCTCGACGAGTTCGCCGCGCCCCACGGCCTGTCACCGCATTGCCGGTACGACCACGCCGTCACCCTGGTGGAAGGGGCGATCCCCGCTAACACCAGACCCTACCACTACTTGCCGCTCCAGAAAGACGAGATCGAGCGGCAGGCTCGCGAGATACTGGACTCGGGCGTCATCACGCATAGTGTCGGCCCGTACGTCGCACGGGTCCTGCTCGTCAAGAAGAAGGGCGACACATGGCGGTTTTGTGTCGATTACTGCCGGCTCAATGATGCGACAATCAAGAACAAATTTCCCTTGCCGATTGTGGATGAACTCCTCGATGAACTGGCGGGCGCTGCGGTCTTCTCCAAGCTCGAGACAGACGTCCAGCGCAAGGCCATGTCCAAGCTCGCCGGCCTCCAGTTTCGCTTCCTGTACAAGTGCGGCCTCGACAACGGCGCGACAGACGCGCTCTCTGGAGTGGGCAAGCTCATGGACGTGGCCGCGCTCTCGACCTGTCAACTGGCCTGGTGCAGGAGGTCACCAACTCATACGAGACAGACGCCGATCCCCAAGAGCGCCTCTAGCACTTGGCCATCCACCGCCCTGATGACGTGGGCGGCCACTCTGGCATCACCGCAACGTACCACCGCGTCAAGAAACACTTTGAGTGGTGCAGCCTGAAGAAGGATGTGGAGGAGTTCGTGCACCAGTGCGCCGTCTGTCAGCAGGCCGAGCGTGAGCACACCAAGCCGGCGGGCCTCCTCACGCCGCTGCCCATCCCCTCTGCACCATGGGAGGATCTTACCATGGACTTCGTCGAGGGCTTGCCGGCATCGGAGGGCTACGACTCCATCATGGTGGTCGTTGACTGCTTCACCAAGTTCGCACAGTTTGTGCCACTACGCCACCCCTTCAATGCTGCTCAAGTGGCCTGTGCGTTCTGGGACAATGTGGTGAAGCTGCACGGCATACCCTCCTCCATCGTCTCGGATCGTGACAAGGTCTTCACTAGCAATTTGTGGCGGGAGCTGCTCGCGGGTGCGGGCACCAAGCTGCTGTACTCCACCGCGTACCACCCGCAAATGGCAAGAGCGAGCGTGTGAAGCAGTGCATGGAGATGTACTTGCGTTGCGCCGTCCACGACTCCCCCAAGAAATGGCGCCGCTGGTTGCTGATGGCTGAATTCTGGTACAACTCCACTTTCCGTGCCTCGCTGAATTGCACCCCGTTCAAGGCCCTTTACGGTAAGGAGGCCAATTTGGGCGCCATGGCGACATGGGCGGAGGCCATGCCGGCCGGCGAAGACTTGGACTGGGCAGAGCACACGACAATGTCCGTGCTCACCTAGCACTGGTTCAAGAAACAAGCTGACAAGCATCGCGTCGAGCGCTCCTTCCAAGTCGGCAAACAGGTGCTCCTGAAGCTCCAGCCGTACGTGCAGCGTTCTGTGGTCTCTCGCCCGTGCGCCAAGCTCGCCTTCAAGTTTCGGGCCGCTGGCCTACAAGCTGGATCTGCTGCCGGACAGCTGCGTGCACCCTGTCTTCCACGTCTCGCAACTCAATCCCTTCACGCCAGACTACTCGCCGGTGTTCGCCGATCTTCCCCTCGTCCAAGACCTGTCCGCCACGGCAGCAGAACCATTCAAGATACTCGACCGACGCATGATGAAGCACGGCGACGCGCCAGTGGTACAGCTCAAGATTCAGTGGTCACCCACAGCCGCTGACACCGCAACCTGTGAAGACTACGACGTGCTTCGCCGGCCATTTCCAACGGCTACCATCTGGCAGAGGAGGCCATTGCTTAAGGAGGGGAGAATGTCACACCTGTCCATCCCATGGACAGTGTGACTTGGCATGCCTGGCAGGTGGGGCCCGTCTAGCTAGCATGTGCGTCGTGTGTTAAATAGGCCACTAAGGCCAGCCTGTTGGCTGAGGGAATCATGCTTGTGTAAGCTACTTTCTGTATCCAACCTTTCCTCTGCAATCCCAACCCCCTTCTCCAAGCTCATCCCCTCTTCCTCACCTGCTCCCTCTCACCTACCTCCGGTCGCCGATCCCCTCTAGATCAGGGGTGTCACACTGTGGTCTGTCAGGATAATAAATGGCCCATGCTGCAGATATTGCCGCCATTTATGACCTGCAATAATCACTGCTAAGAATTCATTTCCATAAACTGAGAGCATGCAGTTAGCAACCCCCAATGCTTTACTTAAATACACAATAGGATGATTGTTTTGTGAAATCACATCACGAGTGCCTGAATCGCAGGCGTCAGTTTCCACTGTGAAAGGCTGATGAAGTCAGGCATGCCCAGTATAGGGGTTTTAGACATAGCATGCTTCAGTGTTTCAAATGCATTTGTGGCTTGAGGAGTCCAGAGAATTCTTAGTAAGTAGGGACGTCAGGGGTTTAGCTAGCATACCATAATTGTTGACAAATTTATGGCTGTAACTCGTGAGCCCCGGAAATCCTTGTAGCTCCGTCACATTTGTCGGCTGGCACCATTTGAGCGTTGCATCCGTCTTCTCTGTGTCAGTTGGCCACTCCCTCGCTAGATATGATGTGCCACAAGTAATGTATATTGGATTGGGCGAATGAACATTTGGATTTCTTTGCAAACAGTTGATTGGCAGGCACAATCTGCATCACTAACTGTAAGTGCTTCACATGCTTTCCCCAAATGCAGCTATAGATAAGTGTATATATGTTATCCAGGAACATAATGTCGAATTTGCAAATGTGGAGCTCGAAAATCAAACTCAGAACTGAAACGTAGCCGCGCGTTTGTGAGTCCAAACGACATTACTGAAACTGGAAGTATCTAGAATGGGTTTTAAATGCAGTTTTATCTTCACCAGAAGCATGCATCCGTATTTGATGATAACTAGCTCGTAAATCCAGTTTGGAGAAGAACTTAGAGCTAGCCAATTCATCCAACAGTTCGTCAACAATTGGCAGTGGAAACTTGTTCTTAATTGTTACTTCATTCAGTTTCCTGTAGTCTACGCAATCTCCAACTGCCCCCCTGCTTCACAAGGAGCACAGGTGATGCATAGGGACTCATACTGTGGCTGACAATGCCTGCTACGATCATCTCTGCCAGTTGATGTTCGATTTCATCCTTTTGTTGTGGTGAATAGCGATACGGGGGAGAGTTGGGAGGGTGATGGACAGGTTCCAATGTTAATGCTTGATCATACAGTCGATGCGGCGTTAGTGTTTTTGGTTCAGCGAAAACATCCACATATTCAGTAAGCAGCTGTTCCATATCAGGCTCTAGTGGAGAAATGTGTACAGGAGAGTCAGGTGTCTCTTGAGCAATCGCGACCATGGCTCAAATGTCATTGCCCACCAATGCATTGTTAACTTGCTCAACAGAAATTGCCTGAAGTGTGGCTAGAGTAACTGACCGGATGCCATGCAGTGTAACAGGCACACCTGCTTGCAGGAACTGCATAGAGTTGGCTTCCCAGTCACAGGTCATAGGACTATGTAACTTCAATCAGTCCATGCCCAACACAGCGGCATATACCCCGAGTCGAAGCACTTGCATTGTAGTACTGAAAGTAGTGCCTTGTGTCCACCAATTGAAGTTCTGCACCAGTTGCACTGACTGCATCGGCTGTCGATTTGCAACCATAACCTGAACTGCAGGTGCAGGTTACAGGGACAATGCATCACGCTATAAAATTTGCATCAATAAAGCTGTGGCTGATTCTAGAATCAACTAGCATGAACATGATTTGATCACTGGGACGTACTGTTTCTGCTGCCTCAGCTCCTGAGACTGCATTTACTGACAACTGACAACATTCTCCTCCATAAGGTTAAGAACAGTTCTAAGGCCTGAACTGCATCTTTATTGTGTATTTCCCCATGTTCTCTCACTTGATTGTTAGAAGTTGCATTTTTGCATTGATGCTCCTTGCTGTACTTGTCACCACAATGGAAACAGAGTCCATTGGCTTGTCTGAAATCTCTTTAGTTGTCGTCCCTGAGCAAAATCTGTTACAGTTAATCTTATCATATACCAACGAGATGCTTGCATGAGAAGGAAGAAGTCAAATTGAGTTGATCTTGAGGGACATCATGAAACCTTGGCCAAGAACAATACGATGTCACGGTATATATAGTTATTCCTAACTATATTATATAGTTATTCCTAACTATATATGAGTTGTCATCTACTTGTGTATGAGTTGTGCGATAGATGAACTAGCTCCGAGCTGTACTACTGTAGCAATGCCGGTTACTGTAGCACCGACCTAAATCCTCTCTATAAGGAGAGGCACCCCGTATGTGCAAGCTTGTAAAAATTGAGATATCTGATAAAGCTTCCTACGGTAGTAGCTCTTTGTGTGTGTGAAGCAAGCACATCTCTTTAGAGAGAGTCCTAGGTGACATCTAGAGAAGCTTTGTGATTCTAACAATCAGTATCAGAGCCACGTGTATTAGGTTGAGTGAGATATTGATGTAGGGCAAAGCCGCAGGTGGCCCAATCTTTCACACATGGAGATGGATCAAGAGGAATAAACAAGAACACAAGGGGAACAAGCACTCAAAGACAAGATCCAATCACACATGCCCTCTTTAAGCAAATCTACACAAGTACCGCACAATCCGCAATCAACTAAGAGAGAGAGTAGCTAGGGTAGTTCTTCCCAAATCCACAAGTGGAGATGAGGGCTTGATGATCTAGAGAGATCCTTCTCCAAGATGGAGGTCTTGAGATCAAGATAGATCCTTCTCCAAGATGGACTTGTTCCTCTAGGAGGAGGTACAAGGAGCAAAGCTCTCTCAATGTGTTTAATTGCACTTTGCTAACCCTAGAGAGGAGGTAGGGGAAGACTATTTATAGTACAAGATGAGATAGGGGCGGACAAGAGGGATACATGACCACTTGTGTCGGGCTGCACGCAGGCAGGGTCTGGGCTCGGGCTGGACGACTGGACAGTTAGCCGGACATCCGGGCACGATAGCTGATCTGTGGATGGCTAGCTGGCGTCAAAGAGGTTGCTGCAGGGGCCAGATGTCCGGGTAGGTGCCCGAGTGGGGCCGGACGTGGAAAGACGGACAAGTGTCAAGAGAGCATTTTCGTCTGGCTTTGTCCGGACTTTCGGACAGTGAGCAATAGATCCTTCCCCTTCATTCTTTCCTTGCTCCTCTTCCGCCATGGTTTGGCCTTGTTCCTTTGCTTCTCCATGGTTGATGGTACTTGGTACCTGAGTATATATAGGGTCTCCGCTTGAGGTAGTAGCCATGTCTCATATGAGAGTAAGAGTAGTTCAAAGAGGAGCGAATTAACCTCGTTTTTGATGGCGCATGCAAGATCCCAAGTGCCAACTGCAAGCAAACAAAGAAGGCAATTCAACATGTGCGAAGATGAACCAGCCTTGTTCTGATTGATCAAGATGTTGCCCTGTAAGGTGTGTCGCCGGCAACAGGAGGTAGTGCTCCTGGTAATTCCCTATTAGTTGTGTGTGCGGTTCTTGTGCTAGATGTGTCCACAAAATCGCGCGTGTGATCAAGATCTTGTGTCACTTGTGTCCACAAGAATACAAGATAGTTCTTATGTTAGCTGCGTGAATACAAGATAGTTCTTATGTTAGTTGCGTCCACAAGAAGCTGAATTTTCGTGTTAGCTGTGTCTACTGAGATAACTTCTAATAGATGCATCTAGCCATCTACAAGGCAACATGGTTCTTGTGCTTGTTGTGTCCACAAGAACAGAGTTCTCGTGTTAGTTGTGTCCACAAGAACAGAGTTCTCGTGTTAGTTGTGTCCACGAGAAAATGTGTGTGAATTCGTCAAAGGGGATGTCGTATGCGGTAGCTATGATCATGCAGTACGAAAAGACGTAGACGATCCCAGGATAACATGCATGAGAAGGAAGAGGTCAAATTGAGTTGGATGTTGAGGGACATCATGAAACTTTAGCCAAGAAGAATATGATGTCATGGCATATGTCATCACTCAATAGTTATCCTAACTTTATATGAGTTTTCATCTACTTGGGTATGAGTTGTGCAGTAGATGAACTAGCTATGAGCCATATTACTGTAGCAATGGCGGTTACTGTAGGCCTATATATAAGGAGAGGCACGCCATATGTAATAGGCAGGCTTGTAGCAAATAAAGTATCCCACTAGTAGTAGCTCTTTCTGTGTGAAGCAAAGCACATCTCTTTAGTGAGAGTCCTGGGTGACAGCTAGAGAAGCTAGCGATTCTAACAAAATCATCAGTTGTCTTGCGTTGTTGCCACTGAGGAGGAGGAACAGGGGCTACAGTATTGGGAACAGCTAGGGAGCTACCTGTTGCATTTGCTTGGCCAAGTGCGTGCACGAGGGCTGTGTGAGTCCAGCTATTCTTCCTGAATCCGAGCAAGCTCCACGGCACGCGTTACACTCGTAGATGTCTGAAATCAGACTGCAGCCCTGATATAATCCTTGAGGCTGAGAACAAACTAGGACACAAAAAACTTCTGTGTTAAGAGTGGGATCAAAAGCGATCAGGTGGTCTATTGGTGACTCGAAAGCTGTTCTGTATTCCGCAATTGAATGTGTTCGCCTAAACTGCAGTCGCGTGACATCTAAGTGTCATATTCCTCCTGGCCAAATTCCTGTTCAATAGCAAAATTGAATTCCTCCCAAGGCCATGTTCAATACTCCCTCTGATCCATATTACTTGTCGCTCAAACGGATGTATCTAGCACTGAAATACGTCTAGATACATCCATTTGAGCGACAAGTAATATGGATCGGAGGGAGTAGCAACATTGAATTCCTCCCAAAGCCAAGCTCGGTGGGGCCGTTTGAATGCCTTCCACAACAGTGCCACATGGCCATCGAAATACAAGGTTGTGGAAGACACCCACCATCCAAATACAAGGTTGTGGTAGACACCCATTGATGAGTAGGAACTTGACACATGTCAAAGTAAGTGTGAGCGAGATCGATCCACATACGGGGGTTGTCACCGGAGAACCGAGGAAAGTCGTGCTTCGGCAACTTGACACAGTGGTTGTGGTCGTGATCTCACGGTCGATCCCGCTCGAGCTGATGCTCCCATGGTCGCTCATGCTCTAAACTTGCCCGCGCCCCGGAACATCGACGTGGCATGTTTCGACTCCATCTTGAGGTTGAGCCTGGCGCCGTGATGAACCCGGTACGTGGTGGCACTCCATCTGGCATCTCTAGTATGGCGGTTGATTCGCCAAACGAGGGACCACCCAAACGTCAAAGAGGAGCCGCTTGGGTCGGCGTGAGTGTGGGAGCTGCCGTGGACATTGCCGGCGTCGCCTCGGAGCATTGCTTCCTTATCATGAATCTCATCCATGCTCTTCTGGGTGGTGATGAGTTTCTTATTGTCGAGTTTAGTGGTCTTGTGGTCAAACTTGGCGAGCAGTGTCGCCGTGGATGACTAAAGTTGGTTGGTGCTTTCCCCCATAGTAGCGGTGGCTAACTGGTCCAAGCCGTGGGAGCGGCAGCCTTCGACGGCGCTGTCGCAACGTGTCTTTACATCAAACAAACCCTGCTTGTGATTTTGGGTGGATTCATTGAAGCAATTCCACACCCTTCATCGTGGAATTTTACCGTTCTATTGAGAGGATTAGCGAGGCAGACGGAACCAATCGCGGCGACTAATACCAATTGTGAGGCACCAGCTATGGTTCTCACAGGTGAACCGCATGCAGCTAAGGGATTTGAAGTAGGGGATGAGAGTTGCTAGAGAAGAGAGAGGAGCGATTGAAGAGGGTAAGCCTCTGATGTCTGTCTACTTCAGGACGGTGGACGGGGATGTGGCACTATGATTGGGACAATAGGTTCATTTATGACTAGTGGTCACTAAGACTTAGTTTCTAACCCTTTCGGTAGAAATTAACAATTTTTTGGATAGTATTTGTGGTGTCTGGGATGTGCAGGGCTTACACTCGCATAATGAATGACTGAAAATTTGAACGTCCGTGTGTAGAATGGCAAGTCGGAATTCTTTTGAAACATTGTTTTTTATCAGTTGACATTCAACTGAGAAATAGACAAGAAAACATCTGCTTGGAAAAAATTACTCTTTGTGTACTTCACTTCTCAAATTCATGCAGCCAGATCATCCATCATTTTAGGAGTGTTACATGGGAGGTGCTGTGCTGCATGCCATGTGATCTGATGGACAAGTCTCTGAGCAAAAAAAGGGGAATGTTTCCGGTTCATTCCATTTTGAAACATCAGTCTTTCCGTGAAAAAAAGATTGTGGATTTGACATGCAATGGTGGGTGCTTGAGTGTAGGGTTTACCTCTGTGTCACATATCTTTTGTGTGTCATTTGACAATTCATTAATCTCAACAATAAGCTTTAAATGACAAGATTTCAGGAAAACAGGGTGATATTTCTTTGGAGGGATTGATTTTACAAATCAGTTGGTACTAGAATTCTTTTTATATTTTTGTGCTGCTGCTTGCGTTTCACGCAGTAATTCTCCACATGGGATATTGGCTGGGAGGGAACATACATCCTATAGCTGCATTTGTACACATCTATGTGTAGTTGTGCACATTATCTGTGCACTCAGAATGAAAGTTGGATTATTTCAGTCATGTTTGTCTATTAAGACCATCAGACAAGGATTCAGTGCATGCCATTTGTCAGCAACACTGCCGCGACATCCAGCCTTGTAACATGTCACTTTGTCAACCAATAACCAACCATATTGTTTATGCGTTTGTGGTTTTGCATGCAATACCAAAGTTGGTGATTATAATTATGTTCACTAGATATTATTATTGTGTATATTGATCTCATCTTCTTGTGATACTAATGTGCATCTTTTCAGGTACACCCTGTGCTAATGCTGATTGGATTGGTAGTCCTGAATGGCGAAGGTCAGTGATATCGACGAAAACACTTTGGTTTCAGAACAGCCTTGTTATTGTGGCATATATTTTTTTGTATGGACTCACTCAATTTCATGCCAAATGTGTTGCTTTGGCTATTTCTGGCATGTGCATAATATTTTAGATGTATGAAATACATACCGTTCCATAGTATTCCAACTAGACTAAGCTGTCATTGTATCTTATATCTTGGTTAATTATATGTAGAAAGTATGTTATGTAGCTAATGATATGGATTCTCGGCATGCTGGAAATGATTCTAACCAAGTTTGGTCACATAGTATACTTCTGAAATATAAGGAAACACCGCAAAGCAAAACTAATAGCATACTTTACCTATTTATGTCTGAAACCCAATCCAATTCGTAGCCAGATTCGGATAGACTGAAACTCCAAAGTAAGTAGTCTCATTTGTTTGAATAGTAAAATCTGAATTGACACCTAGCAGATACAACCCCAAGACCAGGTTTGGGGACCAGACCATTAGAGTTGAATTCAGTTATTTAATTTGTATCGGGTGTACATCTTATAAATTCTTGTTGATATGGTGCTTCATGCAGCTCTTTTGGCGTACAAGACAGTGCCAGGAACCAAGAAACTGAAGAAGTTAGTACACATTACATTGCAGTTCCTTGCCATGTTTTTGAGTCTAGTTGGCCTCTGGGCTGTCTGGAAGTTCCACGATGAAAAAGAAATTGACCACTTGTACACACTCCACTCCTGGTTGGGCCTTTCTTGCATCATCATCTTCAGCTTGCAGGTAGAGAAGAGATGGTATCTCATGTGCAGTCATGATGTTTTCGTTATTAAATTGTTTAGAGATAAAGAGGTCTTATATAATTTATTCTCCTCCCCGTCATGGATTCTCCACAGTGGGCTGCTGGTTTTTTGACCTTCTGGTACCCTGGAGGATCGAGAAGCGACAGAGCGTCCCTGCTCCCCTGGCATGTGTTCTTGGGTGTATTTCTCTATGTTCTTGCCATCGCCACAAGCGTGACTGGACTTCTGGAGAAGTCAATCTTCATGCAGAGTGCAAAAATGATCGGGCGCTTCTCCACAGAAGCGATGCTGATGAACTCACTGGGGATGATGCTGATACTACTAGGAGCTCTTGTTATTCTTGCTATTTTTAACCCTGGAGCTGGCAAGATTGACACGTACCGAGGTTCTTCAGAGTGAGAGGGAATGGAAGGGAAATGGGAGTGTCTTGTTCTTGGGCTGCAGCTAGTCATAAACTACACCTTTCTTGCTTCAACCTAGGAAATTTTATATGTATGTGTCATTGCCCTCTGGGCTGTTATTTATTTTTAATCTGCGAATTGAACGATTAACCCTGTTCCCGTCAGGAACTGTTTCCCTATCCATTCTTGTGGCAAACTGATCAGTCAAGCTGACACAAATTACAAATGAGGATGTCTTTTGGAGGTGACACTACCAGGATAGCAAGATTATTTGTTGGAATATGAGAAAGAACTGGTTGCAGTAGTCTCTAATTGTCTCCAGAGACGTCTCCCCGATCCAGATCCAGCACCCCCTCCTCCCCCTCTTGCATTGCATACCTTTTGGTTTAACCGAGCCCTATGATATCCAAATCCTTGACCATTATCTTAGCAGTTGTTTAAGTTTAATGCTAACCCCGATTATTTAGTGGCACGACATGTGGACCCCATTGACGGTAATCATTCAACAAATGTTCAACACATCACACTTGCGTAATGCGGTGGAGGCAAAATGCGCCGGATTTCCTATGGAAATCTTTCAGAGAAAAACGTTGTCGGTGCAACCAATTTCGTTGTTGGCTCCCCCATGACACCAATTTGCAAATCTGCCATGGCACAAAAATGAGTTTCACTTCAAAAACTTTTGGAATCCATATCACTTCAGCTATAACTCCCAAAATGACGAGTTATTGATGTATCATGTTCATAAAAATGAGTAATTTTCAAAATAGTCATTAGTTTGCACTTTTGACACTTTAATTTCTTTCACTTGATTAAAATTGATTTCATCATTTAAAGCATGCATAAATCATAATTAATTCATTTTTAGTCAGAAAATTACAAACTTGATATCCCAATTGATTAGGGAAGTGCATAGAATCTAGTCATGGTCATGCATGTTTAACCACTTTTAATGTACTCCATGCTATTTACCCCTATTTTGACAATGCTTTCAGTGGTGCTCGATGCCTATTCATGGCATGGCCTGATTTTGTTTCCTGATATATATTCCCTTGGTTTACTTATCCCAGCATGCCTCGGTTGATTGATTTAGAATCCGTGTTCAATCTGACTTGCAGTAGTTTATCGTGCACATGGGTAGTTGAACCTGGTTCTAATTCATTATGTTATGCTTCTCGAGATAATTGTAGACGTTATGTAGTATAAAGGCAACGGTGAGAGGCCGTGCTTATGGGGATTGATGTTTTGTTCCACTAGAGTCACCCCTGGATTGGAGTTCTTTTTATTTCAAGCTAAGACTAGATGACCCATTGCATCCTTGCCGCAAAGACCAATTGCAGCCAAAAACTTAGGTGAACTATTTGAAGTTTTTTTTGTCCCAACCATATGCAAAACTAGAGATTATACCCGCGCATTGTGGCGGGAATATGTCTCAACTATTTCAGTGAGAATTGGGTGTATGGAACATTAGAATTTAGACTAACAATATGTGAACTGAAACTAAAATAAACTTTATTGCATTTGATTATTCTATAGTTGTAGAATATTTCTTGATATGAGTAGCATGCATAGTGCATGTTAATATGGGTGTTTTCCCTTGCATGGTGGCATGGCCAGGCGGCATAGATGCATGTTGAGAGAATTGAAGTTATTGGAAATTGAATATGAGTAACATGCATAATGCATGTTAATATAAGTGTTTTCTCATGCATGTGGCATGACGAGGTGGCATAGTTGCATGTTGAGAAATTTGAAGTTAGTGGGATCAACTATTTAGGTATATGGGATAGGATACGATGACCCTTTGTGCCCTTGGTGCAAAAACCAAATGTAACAGAGTAGCTAGGCAAACTATTTATTGTTTTTTCATTCCCATAGATAAGATCGAATTGAATATGATTGTAGGCGAAAAATGACCACCCTACCGATTTTTCAAGAAGATGCGCCGAGTACACTCGATCACGTTCGATAGACATGCCAGGTTTGGCCTACTCTGATTTGATTCATCCTTACTACTTTCTCACTCGATTTGTGGAGGGAATGAGGACGGATATCCGAGCAGTGGTACTTGTCCAGTGGCCACTCGACTTGGATACAATGTGCACCTTCGCCTTGCTGCAGGAGGAGGTGGCGAAGGGCACGTTCGGGTCTCTTCCCCGACCACCCGAACCGATCCAGCAGCCGGGCACGCCACTGCCGCTACCACCACCCCCGTCCCGGCCAGCGACTTCCGCGGGCACCACCGATTGTCGCGACACGGATGCCACGCACGCGGACTCAGCAAAACTGAAGACGCTACAAGAGTATCGCCGCGCCCGCGACCTCTGCTTCAAGTGTGGCGAGAGGTGGGGCCACAACCACGTGTGCCCCACCTCGGTCCAACTCCAAGTCGTCGAGGAACTCCTCGAACTTTTCGGCCTCGACAACACCATCGACATGCAACTGCCTCCGCCGGATGACACGGTGATGGCCATCTCCAAGTCTGCCATCTCGGGCGGGGTCTCTGCCAAGGCTTTTCAACTTTGCGCTTGGATACAAGGCCGGGAAGTGCTCATGCTAGTCGACTCTGGCAGCACGAAATCCTTCATCGACTCTGCGTTGGCAAACTAGTTGACATGCGCATAACCACTTCCGCGCGCTTATCGCGTGCGGGTCACCGACGGCAGAGAGATGCTCTGCTCTGTAGTTGTGCCCAGTTGTGTGTGGTGCTCCCAAGGGCACGAATTCATCACAGACCTGAAGGTGCTGCACTTGGGCGTGTATGACACCATCCTGGGTATGGAACTGGCTCGAAGCCCATAGTACGGTGACAGTGGACTGGCGCGCCAAGCACCTGGAATTCCAATCGCTGATCGGCACCGTCAGTCTGCAAGGGCACGAAGCCATGTCCTCGACCTGCTTCCTCATCAATAGCGTGCAACTTAAGGGATTGTGCAAGAACAATGCTATTACTCACGTGGTGCATCTCTATGTTATTACCAGCAACGAAGCCGAGGCCACACCACCTCCAGCTTGTTTGCAGCAAATTTTGGACGACTTTGTTGACGTGTTTGGAACACCGGAAGGGTTGCCGCCAAAAAGATCCTGTGATCACCACATTCCCCTGCTACCCGGCGCACAACCATTTAGCATCAGGCCCTACAGACACAAACCCGAGCATAAGGATGAAACTGAACGGCAAGTGGCCGATCTTCTCAAAGCAGGATTGATTCAGGCTAGCAATAGTCCCTTCTCATCCCCGACTATTCTGGTCAAGAAGAAGGATGGTACATGGCGCCTATGCATTGATTATCGGCACCTCAACGCGCTCATGTGCGTAGCCAAGTTTCCGATCTCGGTCATCGAGGAATTATTGGATGAGCTACAGGGCGCGCAGTGGTTCTCGAGACTTGACCTGCGCGCAGGATACCACCAGATTAGGATTGCAGAAGGTGATGAGTCCAAGACGGCTTTCCAAACCCATTTTGGGCAGTTCGAGTACAAGGTTGTATCCTTTGGGCTGGCAGGGGGACCGAGTACTTTCAACGGCGCGATGCATACCACTCTCAAGCCTGTCAACAGAAAGTGTGTGATTCTCTTCTTTGATGACATCTTAGTCTTGAGTAAAACCTTGGAGCAGCACCAAGAGGGTCTCACGGAGGTGCTGACATTGCTGCGCAAGGATCAATGGAAAGTCAAGGCATCTAAGTGTGTGTTCGGCCAGCAACAGCTCTCCTATTTGGGGCATGTCATCAATCCACAAGGGGTAGCTACAGAGCCCAGTAAGATATGAGCCGTCGCGGATTGGCAATCCCCCACAAATGTCAAAGGTGTCCAGAGTTTTTTGGGACTCGCAGGCTACTATCGTCGATTTGTGCGCCACTTCGGCGTGATCACGCGACCCCTGTTCAATCTGTTGAAAAAAGGGACTCCATTCGTATGGTCTTCGGTCATAGAAACAACATTCCAAACCCTGAAGCAACACCTGATCACAACTCCAATTTTGGCACTTCCGGATTTCTCCAAACAGTTCATGGTCGAGACAGACGCCAGCGACAAGGGGGTTGGGGCAGTCCTCCAACAGGGGGGTCACCCAATTGCCTTCATGAGCAAGGCGCTCTGTCCGTGATATCAAGGGTTGTCTACTTATGAAAAGGAATATCTAGCTATCATCGTTGCTGTTGATCAATGGCGTCCGTACCTGCAACATGCCGAGTTCGTTATCTTCACAGATCAATGCAGCCTAGTCCACCTGGAGGAACAACGATTGACTACACCCTGGCAGCAAAAGGCCTTCACCAAGCTGTTGGGTTTGCGTTACTGCATCAAGTACAAAAAAGGAGTGGAAAATTCAGCGGCCAACGCACTGTCACGAGCAGAGTCGAAGGAGATGCTAGCTGCTGTCACTTCTTGTCAGCCAGCGTGGCTCGACGACATCATCACCAACTACCATTGGAATCCTCAAGCTCAACGTCTTTTGGAGCAGTTGGCTGTTCGGGACGATCCCAAGAAGAGATTCTCACTCCAGCAAGGAATTTTGCGCTTTCGCGACCGAATTTGGCTCGGGGGGTCCACAACACCACAACTTTGAATCATAACCGCCTTCCACAACAGTGCTTTGGGCGGTCACTCGGGATTCCCTGTGACATACAAGCGCATCTGTCATCTTTTTTCATGGCCCAAAATGAAAGCTCACATCAAGCACCACGTCGCATGCTGCCAAGTTTGCCAACAAGCCAAACCAGACTGTGCCACATCTCCAGGTCCGTTGGTACCACTCCCAATTCCTCAACAGCCATGGGATCTCATAACTATGGATTTTATCGTCGGCCTACCACAGTCCAGGAAGTTCAACTACATACTTGTGTTGGTGGATAAGAGGACTCACTTTGCTCACTTTGCTCCTCTCGCCCACCCCTACGCAGCAGCTAAAGTGGTGCAAGTCTACATGTCTCAGATCTACAAGTTGCATGGGTTTCCCGGAGCCATCATCTCGAATAGGGACCCAGTGTTTACCAGCCATTTTTGGCGTGAACTGTTCTGGTACGCAGGCACAGAGCTCAGAATGAGCACTGCCAACCACCCACAGACAGACGGTCAAACAGAATGGGTAAATAAATGCTTAGAAACCTTCCACCGTTGTTTCACTCAAGTTTGGCCTCGCCGCTGGAGTCTCTGGATCGCCCTGACACAATTTTGGTACAATACCTCCCCACACTCGGCAATTGGCATGTCGCCTTTCAAGACACTATATGGCCATGAGCCTCGGCATTGGGGCATCACCACACCGCCCAGTACCTCGGTGCCTTCTCTCCAAGCATGGATAGAAGAACGCCGAGTGGTGCAGGACCTGGTACAACAACACCTCAACAGGGCGCGACAGTGCATGAAGTCTCAGGCAGATAAAAAGAGATCGTTCCGAGAATTCCAAGTGGGCAATCAAGTCTTCCTCAAGCTGCAACCATAAATTCAAACCTCCGTTGCTCCACGGGCAAACCACAAGCTCTCTTTCAAGTTCTTCAGGCCGTTTCCTATCATCAAGAAAATCAACGAGGTGGCGTATGAACTCAAGTTACTAGCTACGGCATCGGTGCACCTGTTGAGGGAGTCCTGGATTAAGGGGTCCTCGGACAGCCAGACTATATACTTTGGCCGGACTGTTGGACTATGAAGATACAAGATTGAAGACTTCGTCCCGTGTCCGGATGGGACTCTCCTTTGCGTGGAAGGCAAGCTTGGCAATTCAGATATGTAGATCTCTTTCTCTGTAACCGACTCTGTGTAACCCTAGCCCCTCCGGTGTCTATATAAACTGGAGGGTTTAGTCCGTAGGACAAGAACAATCATAATCATAGGCTAGCTTCTAGGGTTTAGCCTCTACGATCTCGTGGTAGATCAACTCTTGTAATACTCATATCATCAAGATCAATCAAGCAGGAAGTAGGGTATTACCTCCATCGAGAGGGCCCAAACCTGGGTAAAACATCGTGTCCCCTGCCTCCTGTTACCATTAGCCTTAGACGCACAGTTCGGGACCCCCTACCCGAGATCCGCCGGTTTTGACACCAACGTTGGTGCTTTCATTGAGAGTTCCACTGTGCCGTCGCGATAGGGCTTGATGGCTCGCCTTGTTGTCAAGAACAACATCACCTCTGGAGGGTCCCTGACTATAGGCCAAACTCTCCGGCTGGGCGGTTTCGTCATGGCCGCCCGTTCGGCTGCCACGCCGACTATGACTTCTCAGGTCATTAAGAATAGCCTCCACGTCAGCTCGTAATTCACCGAGTGGATGGATCCAATGGACCTCTCCTTCCTGAACGAGCTCTTGGATCGCATCGCTACCCTGGGAGTCACTACGGACTATGATCGGATCGGGCTTAAACCCGACCAAAGGGAGATTAACTCTCCGCCGGTTACCCATCAGATAGCGGTAGTGGAGGAACAAAACAGCGATTCTTCCTCTATTTTGAGGATGAACTATGTCCGGATTCCCGAGCTCCCCGAGCCGGATACCTGTCTACGGGAGGACATGGCCCAGGCTCCGAACTTAGAATCGGGCAATGGGCCACAAATATTGGGCAACATCCTGGAGCCCGAGCTACCAAGCTCGGGAGCTCCTTTGCCCCTGGGTCTCAGATTGGGTCAGGATGTGGACTTAAGTCTACCCACCCACCCAGACACAAGTGATCTTTCCCACATTAGACAAGAGCCCCAAGAGACAATACACCACTTCTGGGCCAGATTCCTCCTTGTAATGAGCAAGGTTAAGAACTATCATGAGGAAGACGCAATCTCATTATTTTGCAAAAATTGCACGGGCAAGGGAATTCTCAACGCCATAAGTCGCCGTGACATAGCACACTTTGCCGACTTGGCGGCCATAGTACAGAAATACTGTGCGATGGAAAGCGCCTGGAAAACCCAATCAAAATTCTGGGATCCTCCGTCCCTAACTAAACCCCTCATCCGAACTAAAAGGGTGCGCTCTCGCAAGTCACCCAACCCAATTACAAAGGAGCCAAAGGCCTTTATAGGGCGTGGAACCGTACTGGAGGGATGGCTCAATAGGCCATGCAAAATTCACAACACACCGGGCATCATACCAACCCACAACCTTAGAGCATGTTGGATACTCCGGCAGGTGGCCAAGAGCAGCGAGGACCTTCTCATCAACAATCACCATCCCGTAGAAAATAACAATACAATACTGACAGTCTTCGAGACTTTCGCCTCAAACAATAGGCGCAAGTGAGCGCTCCGCAGCCTCGTCGAAGTCTGCCACGTCGCATCAATAAACCCGTGGAACGATACGGCCATAACCTTCAATGCCAGCGACGAACCTCAATCCCGAACAGTCCAACTCACCAACCGCTTTGGTCCTTAGTCCAATTGTGGACGGCTTCCGGCTTACTAAAGTGCTCATGGATGGCGGCAGCGGATTAAACCTCATCTATGAGGAAACTCTTAACAAAATGGAAATAGATAAGAGCCACATTGAGCAAAGCAGCACGACCTTCAGAGCATCCTTAGTCGGGAGGCATGATGCGTGGGAAAAATAACACTGGATGTGGTATTCGGCACGCCGGAGAATTATAGGTCCGAAGAAATCACATTCCAAGTGGCCCTGTTTAACAGTGGATACCACGCCCTTTTGGGGCGGGATGCATTCACAAGCTTCCAAGCTATACCCCATTATGGGTACATGAAGCTTAAGATGCCGGGGCCCAATGAAATCATCACTCTAGCCAGTGATCCGGACATAGCACTCCGCGCCGAAAATAAAACCGCCGCACTAGCCCTGGAGGCATTATCCGAAGCCCTCGCGGCTGAAGAGTTAACTGCGCTACGCTCCACAGTGGACAGGGACAACGTGATACTCGACAAACGACCCAAGTCCACTTCTTTCAAACCAGCAGATGAAATAGTAAAATTCCAGGTCCACTCAACGGACCCTACAAAAACAGCATCAATTGGGGCACAACTGAACCCCACAATAGACGCCGCACTACGAGAGTTCTTGCACGATAATTGGGACATCTTCGCCTGGCATCCCTCGGATATGCCAGGTATCCCACGCAGGTTGGCCGAGCATAGCCTAAACATACTAAAGGGATACAAGCCGGTCAAGCAGACTCTTCGGCGCTTTTCAGAACCCAAGCGACAAGCCATGGGAGAAGAGCGAGCCAAGCTACTTGAGGCCGGATTCATTAGAGAAATTAAACATCTGGACTGGCTAGCAAACCTGGTGATGGTACCAAAGAAGGACAAATCCTGGCGCCTATGCGTCGATTTCAAGGACCTCAATAAGGCTTAACCCAAGGATCCCTTCCCCCTCCCCTGCATCGATCAAATCATTGACGCCACCGCAGGACACGACTCATTGTGTTTCCTCGACGCATACTCTGAATACCATCAAATCAATATGGCGGAGTCCGATCAAGCCGCAACGGCATTTATCACTCCATACGACCCCTTCTATTTTAACACCATGCCTTTCGGGCTCAAAAATGCCGGTGCAACCTATCAACGCATGATTCATACATGCCTGGCAACACAAATCGGCAAAACAATGGAGGCATATGTAGATGATGTGGTCATCAAAACCAGACACGTCGAATCATTAATAGACGACTTGAGGCTTACGTTCGACAATCTCCGAACATATGACATCAAGCTCAACCCGAAAAAATGCGTTTTTGGCGTACCGTCCGGAAATCTCTTGGGCTTTATTGTTTCCAATAGAGGAATCGAAGCAAACCCGGCTAAAATCCGAGCTCTGTCACATTTGGCTACCCCAATAGACCTCAAGCAAATCCAGAAATTAACTAGATGCGTGGCCGCCTAAAGCCGCTTTATCTCCTGATTAGGAGAAAAGGCACTACCTCTTTATCGCCTTCTTCGATGCACCGAACACTTCGAGTGGACGGATGCGGCTACGGTCGGGATGGAGGAAATAAAAGCCCTCTTGGCCACCAATCCAATCCTGGCAGCACCAAATGTCAACGAACCCATGTTGCTATATATAGCTGCAACACACCAGGTTGTAAGCGCAGTGCTCGTCGTCAAACGAGAGACAGATGGACATAAATTCCTACTTCAAAAGTCGGTATACTATGTATCCACTGTCCTCACTCCATGCAAGTCACGGTACCCACATTATCAAAAGATAGCATACGCGATCTTCATGGCATCCTGAAAACTACGACACTACTTTCAAGAGTGTTCAATCACGGTGGCCTCCGAAGTACCACTCAATGACATAATAAATAACCGCGATGCCACGGGCCGGATTGCTAAATGGGCTATCGAGCTCCCCCCGTTTGACATAACATAAAAACCACAGCGAGCCATTAAGTCGCAAGTACTGGCTGACTTCGTCGCCGAATGGACAGAAGCCGAACTCCCTAAAGAGTACGTCACATACTCCCATTGGATCATGCACTTTGACAGCTCTAAGATGCTAGCTGGTCTAGGGGCTGGCGTCGTCCTGACATCCCCCACCGGAGATACAGTTCAATACGTATTACAGATATTATACACAGATTCCAACAATGCAGCCGAATATGATGCATTGTTGCACGGTCTTCGGATGGCAGTCTCCATGGGCATTCAACGCCTAGAAGTACGTGGGGATTCAAATCTCGCAATATCTCAAATAAATGGAGACTTTGATGCCAAGGACCCGAAAATGGCGGCCTACCGCAACTCCGTTCTCAAAATGTCAGCTCGGTTCGAGGGGCCCAAATTCCACCATGTGGTTCGAGAAAACAATCAAGCGAGAGATATCCTTGCCTGCATCGGCGCTAAATGCGACCCCATCCCACCTAATATATTTTTGGAAAGGATGTTCAAGCCATCCGTGGTATAGGAAGGGGAGACCGGCAACACCAGTCCAGATCCGCATACAACCCCAGGTCCTGAACAATCTGACGTAATCAGAGGCTCCGCCACCGAAATAACACCTTCGGCCCACGCAATTATGGCGGTCATCGCCCCGTGGACAGAACCCTTCTTAGCCTACTTAAATAGGCAGGAACTCCCGGAGGACTAAAATGAGGCACGTTGCATTGTGCGACGCTCTAAAGCCTACAAAGTCCACGAGGGAGAGCTTTATAAGAAAAGCGCGACCGGAGTGCTCCAAAGGTGCATCTCCGAAGAGGAAGGGCGGCAGCTTTTGGCCGAAATTCATGCCGGACTCAGCGGCCACCATGCTGCAGCTCGGGCGCTAGTAAGCAAGGCCTTCCGTACAGGTTTCTACTGGCCGACAACCCGGGCAGACGCACAGGACCTTGTCCAACATTGCGTCGGTTGCCAGCCTTTTGCAAATCAAAGACATATGCCACCTACCGCCCTCCAAAAAATCCCCATAACTTGGCCCTTTGCGGTCTAGGGGCTCGATATGGTTGGACCCCTTAAAGGAGGAAGCCATAAGAAGAAATACTTGTTGGTCATGGTTGATAAATTCACCAAATGGATAGAAGCCAAACCAGTTAAAACGGCCGAGTCCGGACCAGTGATAGACTTTATATCCGAGGTCGTACACCGCTACGGTGTCCCCCACAGCATCATCACCGATAACGACTCAAACTTCACAGCCGACGAGGTGAAAACCTGGTGCAACAAAATGGGCATAAAACTGGATTATGCCTCCGTCTATCTACCCCAAACAAATGGTCAAGTCGAACAAGCAAATGGTCTTATTATGAGCGGCATTAAACCCAGACTAGTGCGATCCTTGAAGGAATCAGATACGCACTGGGTTGAGGAGCTCGACTTCATACTAGGGGGGCTATGGACCACGCCAAATCGCACAACCAAATGCACACCATTTTTTATGGTGTACGACGCAGAGGCAGTGCTACCCTGCGATATCATCCATGACTCACCTAGAGTGCGCATGTACAAAGAGAGAGAAGCCGAGCTGGATCGGCAGGACAACTTAGATGCCCTGGAGGAGGAGCATGACGTCGCAAAGGCCTGTTCCACATTCTATCAACAGCAGGCTCGAAGGTATCAAAGCAAAGAAGTACGAGCCAAAACTTATAACATTGGCGAACTCGTTCTACGCCTACCAGAGAAGAAAAAGGACAAGCTCAAGCCCAAATGGGAGGGTCCCTTCATCATTGACAAAGTTCTCACCGAAGGTGCGTACCGCCTGCGTGATGCATCAGATAATTGACTCGAGCCGAACCCATGGAACGTGGCCAGACTCCGAAGATTCTACGCCTAGTGCCGAACTCTGTGTTTGTCTCTTTACCTCCGTCTCCCTTTTTAGATTATATCCTCTCTCTCCCCTTCTTATATATAGCCTTAAAAGCTTCAAGTATGCTTTGACCGCACACTCCCGCCGCGCTATGCGCGCTTAATATACCCGGGGGCTTCTTATATAGAAGCTAAATGTAATTATCTTCTGGGTTTTATGCCCACCACATATGCGTCATTTCCCCATATGTGACTTTTTTCACCACTATATGCATCGATATGACATAAGTTTTGGCCAAGATGGGTTGCCTGGGTCTTGTGTTTATGCCCTACATTCCCGTTAATTCGGCTAGGGCATAAGGGGAGCACCTCTGCGATTGTTACTGCCGGGTCAGCCGGATGTGTACCTCAGGCTGGGTGAAGCCGAAAGCTAGTGTTCTTAAGGGAATATTCGGTCGGTGAACAAAAGATGTCTTTTACCTATTTCAAAACATGCCCCCAGATGATTATATCCTGCGTCATTTTTTCGCAGTTCGGACATGCACGTTAATGCATGCACACCCAGGGAAAGGAACCCTTAACGGAACTATTCTCCCTGGAAGATGTTTCTTACTACCCATGTAATATAACATAGCTAGTAGGGTACTTGTCTGTTCAAGCACTTATGACCCCTACGCCTGGTTTCCACGCGTACCCCGGTTTTCACATAACCGAGTGGGTATTTGGATACACTCCGGACTGTCGGGTCCAGAGGTTGAAGCGAAAAGGTCCGCCAAGACAAATGATTTACAATCCGGCTAGGGACAAATATGTCCTTCGAAGTACAAAAGTCACTTAGACTGACTAAATTCTTCTTATATACCATCCAACAGGCTGTCTAGCCTACAGTCCTGTTGGGAGTACTTAGCGGCTAATGCTACCTGGTCATATACCAGACTTACAGGGATCTCTTTTCCATCTGATCCTACAGGTCCGACCTCGGCCATGTGGTTCGGGTCAGCCTTGGTATATCGCGTCTTCACCATGGCCCAAGCTTCCCTCGCACCTTGTCGGCAGGCCGATATCTTCCATAATTGGAAGCGCCGCCGTGCTCCCTCGAGTATCTCCACAAGCTCCCCCATGCCTCCTGGCAGGGAGGCGGATGGCCACGAGGCTTGGGCAATGCCCTGCATCACCTGCCGAACTTGTTCATGTAGTTGTGAGAGCTCCTGCAAAAGATCACTTGCAGATCCGGGCATCTCCTCTTCGGGACGACCTGTCAGCATGCCTACAGACATAATTCTGTTAGCATGCTTCTTTGCCGAACTTTATAGTGGTTCGTTAGAGCACTTACTGAATATGCCGCGTCGAAGCCTCTTATTCTCCTTTACGGAGTCAGCAAGCTGGGGCCGAACATCCTTTAATTCGACGTCCAGTCGGGTGTTCGCGTCCTGGAGAGTATTTTTCTCCTTTATAACCTTTGTAAGCACACGCTAGCCAGCCTTTAGCTGTCGCCGAACATGTTGCTCATCCTCTGGCATGATCTCCGGATTGCCTCCGGGATTGTCTGCAGAATCTATTGTTAGATTTGCATTCATGCTGAATACTAAACTGGTACATGCCATGGCATTATTTTCGACCAAAAAAAGTATTACCAGATGGGGCCTTCGTAGACTCCTCCATTACGGCAATTGCGGCCCGCAGTTGGGCTTTGCACTCCTCCAGCTCTTTAGACAACTGGGTATTCTTCTCTGTCAGAACCTATGCACATGAGGATCCTTAAATCAGTTGTGCCAACTGTTTCAAGTCTCAGGGGCTACTGATATACATACTTATCAAATTTTCTTAGCCGTATATCCTTTACGTACTGGTCCGTGGCACTGGCAAGGCCACCTTGAGCAGCCCGGATGTATGCGTCCCCTGAGTTGAAGGCATTGAACGCCTCTTCGGAGAAATTAGGGTCGCGTAGTGTGGCCCGTCGGCGCCTATGATTCATGGCGCTCTCTACTTCGGAGTTTGTAGCAGAGAATCTATCCGCATCCTCTGTAGGAGGATCGTCTGTGTCGACCTCCGTCCTTGAGTCCGGCCTCGGAGTCCGTATGGTGGAGGCGTGGCTGGCAGGCTCTCCGGATATAGTCTGGCGAGCGCTTTTTCTGCCAGAGGACAATGGACATTGTTACATTCTAACGATGATAGTTATGTGGCAGGTTTTTAAACATACCTTTGCAATGGCGTCTCGGTCCTGACCGCCTTCCTTTTAAGCCTACCCGGCTTCGGTGCCCCTTGTTGATGAGTCACCGCGGGTTTGGCATGGCGTCCCGATGGCCTTCCCTGTAAAACGCAATACATATGCGGTGGGTAAGGCACGAAGAGGGATTACTTTTTGGAAGTTGGGACTCCGGTCTTGCTTACCTGTGATACAGGGAGCAAGCCAGGATAATCAACTATGATGGCCACCAACGCACCATCACAGCTTAACTGATAAAATGTCCGGTCGACGAGCTCCACAAATGTGTCCGGATCTTCTTCGAGTTCGGGGTCGAGGGCCCGGTCGGGGTCCTCTGGCTGTGGAGACGGGCTGTGAACCTCCCTCATAGCTTTTCGCAGTTCTTGCTATGAATTGGCAAGGTAAATATTTATGCTAAAGAATGCGGGAAAGACTGGAACAAAAGGTAGCCGCTCACCTAGCTTGGGGGCTTGTACATGGAGAATCCATCCCGTGGCTTGATACGGATGAACTCCTCTTCTTCTCCTTTGTACAAATCGAACAATATCTTTGCCAGAGCGGTAGGGGAGTCCGGACCTTTGCGGCCACAGCGGGTGGCATTGTCTTCCCTATTGAAGTGCCACATGGGTTTCCCTCAATATTGAAGTGGCTGCACTCCCCGCATTATACATATGGACATAACCTCAATTATTGTCAGCCCTGATTTGGCCAGCGTCTTTATCCTGTTCATCAGGAAAAGGATCTCTCTGTTATCTTCCTCCTGGGGGCTCCGGGGGCGCCAGCTGTGGTGTTTCTTCAACGGGGCATTTAGAAACTCAGGAAGGCCCTTCCGAATAGGGCCCGAAAGAGGGACATCCTCCATATAGAACCACTCCAAAAGCCAGTCTTCGGATGTCTTCTTGGGGGTGCCGGATAGGTATCCGGTCCCGGCGATGCACCACATTTCGGCTCCGCCCACTTGATATACCGACCCCTCCCGAGTGCGGGGTACGAGGCAGAATAGCCTCTTCCACAGCTTGAAATGAGCTTCGCAACCCAGAAATAGCTCGCAGAAGGCAACGTAGCCTGCGATATGCAGTATGGAGGCTGGGGTAAAGTTATGCAGCTGGAGGCTGTAGAACTCCAGGAGCCCGCGGAGGAAAGGATGGATTGGAAATTCGAGTCCCCTCAGCAAATAGGGGACAAAGCATACCCTCTCCCCCTTGGATGGGTTTGGAGAACTCTCCGCTTGCTCCCCGCCATTATATGTGGCTAGTCCATCTCGGACGGGGACCATGTACGCAGGCGGAAGAAACCCCTTGGTCTGCAACTCTACTAGTCGGCTGTGGGGGACAGAACATTTCTCCCAATCTCCTGGCCTAGTGCTACGAGAACGAGAGGAGGAGCCACGACAGCCGGCCATGGTGGTATGGATTTTTCCGGGCGCGCTCTGATGGATACTCGCTGGGAGGAGATGGTGTGATTTGGATATGAGGATCCCCGTCTCTTTAAGTAGACGCTTTACTTACATGGTCAGGGTGGCAAATGTAAAAATGCCTCAACTTCTCGTATTCGCTCGACACGTGGAGAAAGCCATTATTAAAGCACAGAAGCAGAGGAATGCAACATTAATGGGAAGCTGGACACTATGCGTTACGACAGGTACTTTGGAGAATTTGGAGAAGAAGCCGCCTTGCAATGCTGAAGACAATGTGCGTGCCAGACTCATTGTCATTGAAGTCTGGTTCGGGGGCTACTGAGGGAGTCCTAGATTAAGGGGTCCTTGGACAGCCGGACTATATAGTTTTGTCGGACTGTTGGACTATGAAGATACAAGATTGAAGACTTCGCCCGTGTCCGGATGGGACTCTCCTTTGCGTGGAAGGCAAGCTTGGCAATTCGGATATATAGATCTCTTTCTCTGTAACCGACTCTGTGTAACCCTAGCCCCTCCGGTGTCTATATAAACAGGAGGGTTTAGTCCGTAGGACAAGAACAATCATAATCATAGGCTAGCTTCTAGGGTTTAGCCTCTACGATCTCGTGGTAGATCAACTCTTGTAATACTCATATCATCAAGATCAATCAAGCAGGAAGTAGGGTATTGCCTCCATCGAGAGGGCCCGAACCTGGGTAAAACATCGTGTCCCCTACCTCTTGTTACCATTAGCCTTAGACGCATAGTTCAGGACCCGCTACCCGAGATCCGCCGGTTTTGACACTAACACCCGGTGTTTCACGTCTCGCAACTCCAGCGAGCCCTACACTCAGATACACCAGTCGAGCCTACTCTGCCTCTGAGTACTGATGATCTTGTTGTTCCTTGGAAGTGCTGCAATCCCGCTGGCACGCTCGTCGCAGCTCTGTCATCGAGCAAGTTCAGGTGCGCTGTTCTGGAGCCACCATCATAACCTGGGAGGACAAGGAGGCGCTTCGCGCTAGTTTTCCCCATGCGGCGGCTTGGGGGTAAGCCGCACGTCAAGAAGAGGGGGATGTCAGCATCCCTGACAAGGCGGGACCATCCACAAGGACTCAGGTGGCCAGCGACGCACGGGCCAAGCGACCAGGCATGGCCAACCCACGAGTCAGCGGGCCGGACTGGGTCACCGCGGCCCAATTGCTTCCACCTACTACTTAACGGCATCACTGGGAAGAGAAGGTCATCCAGAGGATCAGGCACCCGGCAGTGCAGCTACCTACCCCATTCCCCATCTCGCATGAACCCTAGCCACTATCTTGCAATTGAGTTGTAATCGATACCTAAATTCATATTCCTCGGAGATTGTTGCTAAGTAATTGAGAGACTAGTTCATCCCTATCAGGGTCCTAGCCCGGCTGAACTAATGTATGGGCCGAACCACCAGCCCATTATTGAGGAAGGACTCTAGAGGCCTTCAATGTGCGGCGATCGAATACATGGCATGTACTTCAAGCATATCTGATTAGATCCGGCATGTAAATCCTTAGATGGAAATAGACCATGTGTAACCCAAGATACCCCTGGTGCCTATATAAACTAGAGGGTTTAGTCCGTTTAGACCATTCATACATTCATCTTCATCATATCCCTAGGGTTTAAACCACAACTCACGATCTCAAGGTAGATCAACTCTGTACTCCGATACATCCATAATATAAGCAAGAGCAGGATGTAGGGCCCGAACCTAGGTAAACATCGTGCGTTCTTTCTCTTGTTACCCATCGATCCAAACTAACAATTCGGGCCCCCTACCCGAGGTCTGCCAGCTTTGACACTCACATTGGTGCTTTCATTGAGAGCTCACTGTTGGATCGCCAAGGGTCGATGGCCTCGCCAATCGGTGATCAGAATTCCCTCGACACCGTAGGCGCATCAACGGCTCTCACCAACGATCCATTTAAGGGCCCGCCAGATCCTAAATCGTGCTCCCCTATGAGGTGACAAAGCGCGACCAGGAAACCTGCTTGGAGCTTTACGCTCCTTTTACGAGCTCGACCGATGGAACCCTGTTTAAGGGGATCTCAGATCCGAACTCTACTATGAGGAATAAGCACGTAACCAATCAGCTAGGAGAGGTTGGCAATTAAGATGAAAAACCAAGCCCAGAAACCTCCTCCTCCGTGCATTCTCCCTGCAGGGGACATGAGGGTGCCTCGAAGCCCCCCGATCGGATTAATTTTTCAATCCCACCCACCGCCCACATCTAGTATTTCTAAGGCAACTCGAGGCCTGTAAGTGCATCAAGTGCCCCTTAGTGGTTTTGGATTATTGAAGACAAATAGGTTGAGGAACTAATGTGTTTCTGAGTATACACAAGAGAAAGAGTCCTTGAAGATTTAGTTTAACACATGGAAGATGACCCCTAAAAATGGAATTCTTCAAGCGAAGAATTTGATGATGAAACTGGTACGACCTTTGAAGAAATTGATGTGAAGACTTTCATTTTCATAGTTTCTTTTTCTTCTTATTTGAGTCATAAGAAAACCATAATGTGAAATGGGGAGGCTTTTCTTCCGAAGTGATGACCTACTCAAACCCATACACAGAACCCGCTTTGAGTGAAGCCTTTGGAAATCTCTAGTACAGCTGATGCATTTGCTAGCGACAACGACGAAGTTCATCTGATCGCTGGCGAATTTGGTCAGGCCGAGGAGTTAGGAGTTCGCTAGTGTGATCTGCCTAAAAGTGAGGAAATTGGGTGCCCCGACGAATTTGAGAGTTCAAATTATGACCGTTGCTGCGCCGCATGCCAGTTATCAAGTGGATCCTTATCCTGACAATGGTCGAATCAGATAAAGTCATTTAGGACAATTCATGTTGGGTTGCACCCTGGCTATAAATAGTCGCCTCCCACAACCACTTGTTGGTTGGCTGCTCCAAGAGAACTTGCCACTTATCATTTGAGAGCAACCCATCCTCTGACGACTTTGGGAGAATCCTAAGTGAGAAAAAACCTAGAGTCAAAGTGACTGAGCATCATTGAAGAGATTGATCTGTGTGATCCGACGCCTGTTTGATATGTCTCCAACGTCTCTATAATTTTTGATTGTTTCATGCTATTATATTATCTGTTTTGGATGTTTAATGGGATTTTGTATGCTCTTTTATATTATTTTTGGGACTAACCTGTTAACCGAGGGCCCAGTGCAAGTTTTCATTTTTTTTTGCGTATTTTAGAGTTTTGCAGAAAAGGAGTACCAAACGGAGTCCAAAAGGAATGAAACCTTCGCGATGATCTTTCTTGGACGAAAGCTAACCAGAAGACTTGGAGATGAAGTCGGAGACGTAACAAGGAAGCCACGAGGCAGGAGAGCGCACCCTGGGGGGGGGGGGAGGCGCGCCCCCACCCTTGTGGGCCCCTCTAGCTCCATCGACCTAGTTCTTTCGCCTATATATACTCTTATACCCTAAAAACATCAGGGGGAGCCACGAAACCACTTTTCCACCGCCGCAACCTTCTGTACCCGTGAGATCCCATCTTGGGGCCTTTACCGGTGATCTATCGGAGGGGGAATCGATCACGAAGCGCTTCTACACCAACACCATTGCCTCTCCGATGAAGCGTGAGTTGTTTACCACAGACCTTCGGGTCCATACTTATTAGCTAGAAGGCTTCTTCTCTCTCTCTTTGATTCTCAATACAAAGTTCTCCTCGATGTTCTTGGAGATCTATTCAATGTAATACTCTTTTGCGGTGTGTTTGCTGAGATCCAATGAATTGTGGATTTATGATCAAGATTATCTATGCATATTATTTGGTTCTTCTCTGACTTCTTATATGCATGATTTGACATTTTTGCAAGTCTCTTCGATTTATCAGTTTAGTTTGGCCTACTAGATTGATCTTCCTTGCCATGGGAGAAGTGCTTAGCTTTGGGTTCAATCTTGCGGTGTCCTTTCCCAATGACAGTAGGGGCAGCAAGGCACGTATTGTATTGTTGCCATCGAGGATAAAAAGATGGGGTTTTCATCATATTGCTTGAGTTAATTCCTCTACATCATGTCATCTTGCTTAATGTGTTACTCCGTTCTTTATGAACTTAATACTCTAGATGCATGCTGGATAGCGGTCGATGTGTGGAGTAATGGTAGTAGATGCATGCAGGAGTCAGTCTACTTGACACGGACGTGATGCCTATGTTCATGATCATTGCCTTAGATGTCATCATAATTATGCGCTTTTCTATCAATTGCTCGGCAATAATTTGTTCACCCACCGTAATATATGCTATCTGGAGAGAAGCCACTAGTGAAACCTATGGTCCACGGGTCTCTTTCCCATATTATCGAATCTCGTTTACACTTTGCTTGTTTCCGATCTACTATTTTGCAATCTTTACTTTCCAATCTATAAAACAAAAATATTTACTTTATTATCTCTATCACATCTCACTTTTGCGAGTGACCGTGAAGGGATTGTCAACCCCTTTATCACGTTGGTTGCAAGTTCTTGATTGTTTGTGCATGTATTCAGTGACTTGTGCGTCGTCTCCTACTGTATTGATACCTTGGTTCTCAAAACTGAGGGAAATACTTATGCTACTTTGCTGCATCACCCTTTCCTCTTCAAGGGAAAACCAACACAAGCTCAAGAGGTAGCAAGAAGGATTTCTGGCACCATTGTCGGGGAGATTTACGTTGAGTCAAGCCATACCAAGTACCCATCATAAAATCTTCTCCCTTGCATTACATTATTCGCCATTCGCCTCTCGTTTCCCTCTCCCCCGCTTCTAAAATGATTTTCGAAAACCTTTGCCTTTTCTTTGCCCCTCTTTCATTTGTCTCTTTTCGCTTGCTTCTTGTGTGCTTGTGTGTTGGATTTGTTGCTTGTCACGATGGCTCAAGCTAATACTAAATTGTGTGACTTTTCCAACACCAACAACAATGATTTTATTAGCACTCCGATTGCTCCTACTACCAATGCTGAATCTTGTGAAATTAATGCCGCTTTGTTGAATCTTGTTATGAAAGATCAATTCTCTGGGCTTCCTAGTGAAGATGCCGCATCCCATCTAAACAACTTCATTGATTTGTGTGATATGCAAAAGAAGAAAGATGTGGATAATGATATTGTTAAATTGAAGCTATTTCCGTTTTGCTTAGAGATCGTGCTAAAACTTGGTTCTCATCTTTGCCTAAAAATAGTATTGATTCAGGGAATAAGTGCAAAGATGCTTTTATCTCTAAGTATTTTCCTCCCGCTAAGATCATCTCCCTTAGGAACGACATTATGAATTTTAAGCAACTTGATCATGAGCATTTTTCATAAGCTTGGGAGAGGATGAAATTAATGACATGTAATTGCCCTATGCATTGTTTGAATTTGTGGATGATTATACAGATTTTTTGTGCCGGATTGAATTTTACTTCTAGAAATCTTTTAGATTCGGCCGCGGGAGGCACTTTTATGGAAATCACTTTAGGAGAAGGTACTATTCTCCTAGATAATATTATGGTTAATTATTCTCAATGGCACACCGAAAGATCCACTAGTAAAAAAGTTCATGCAATTGAGGAGATTAATGTTTTGAGTGGAAAGATGGATGAACTTATGAAATTGTTTGCTAATAAAGTGTTTCTTATGATCCTAATGATATGTCTTTGTCCACTTTGATTGATAATAATGATGAATCTATGTATGTGAATTTTGTTGGTAGGAACAATTTTGGTAACAACGCGTATAGAGGCAATTTTAATCCTTGGCCATTTCCTAGTAATTCCTCTAATAATTATGGTAATTCCTACAACAACTTTTATGAAAATTTTACTAAGATGCCCTATGATTTTGAGAATAGTGTTAAAGAACTTATGAGTTTGCAAAAGAGTTTCAATGCTTTGATTGAAGAAAAATTGCTTAAGATTGATGAGTTGGCTAGGAACGTGGATAGAATTTCTATTGATGTTGATTCTTTGATACTTATATCTATTACACCTAAGCATGATATCAATGAGTCTCTCAAATCCATGAGAATTTCCATTGATGAGTGCAAAGAAAGAACCGCTAAGATGCGTGCTAAAAAAGATTGGTTTGTAAAAGCGTGTTCTTCTAGTTTTCATGATAATAATGATGAAGATCCAAAAGTGATTGATGTGACTCCTATTAAATCTTTATTTTGCAATATGAATCTTGATAAAGATGTGACTGGATATGAGTCAACTTTAGTTAAAAGGCATCCCAATGATTTGGAGTTTTTAGATCTAGCTGCAAAAATTGATAAAAGTGGGATTGGAGAGGTCAAAACTTTAAGTAGCAATGAACCCACTATTTTGGATTTCAAGGAATTTAATTATGATAATTGTTCTTTAATAGATTGTATTTCCTCATTGAAATCCGTGTTAAATTCTCCTCATGCTTATTATCAAAATAAAGCTTTTCTTAACATATCGCTGATGCTTTGATGCAATCTTTTGAAGAAAAGCTTGAACTAGAAGTTTCTATCCCTAGAAAACTTTATGATGAGTGGGAACCTACAATTAAGATTAAGATTAAAGATTATGAATGTTATGCTTCGTGTGATTTGGGTGCTAGTGTTTCCACGATTCCAAAAACTTTGTGTGATGTGCTAGGTTTCCGTGAATTTGATGATTGTTCTTTAAATTTGCATCTTGCGGATTCCACCATTAGAAAACCTATGGGAAGGATTAGATGTTATTATTGTTGCAAATAGGAATTATGTGCCCATAGATTTCATTGTTCTTGATATAGATTGCAATCCTACATGTCCTATTATTCTTGGTAGACCTTTCCTTAGAACGATTGGTGCAATTATTGATATGAAAGAAGGAAACATTAGATTCCAACTTTCGTTAAGGAAAGGCATGGAACACTTTCCTAGGAAGAAAATTAAATTACCTTATGAATCTATTTGAGGTCCACTTATGGATTGCATACCAAAGATGGCAACACCTAGATCTATTCATGTTTTTATGCCTAGCTAGGGGCGTTAAACGACATCGCTTGTTGGGAGGCAACCCAATTTTATTTTTATTCTTTAATTTTTGCTCCTATTTAGTAATAAATAATTCATCTAGCCTCTGGTTAGATGTGGTTTTATGTTTTAATTAGTGTTTGTGCCAAGTAAAACCTTTGGGAAGACTTGGGTGAAGTCCTTGCGATCTTGCTGTAAAAAACAGAAACTTTTGTGCTCACGAGAATAGCTGTCATTTTTTACATAAGAGTGATTTTAGGTTGATTCTTTTCGCAGAAGATTAATGACAAATTCCTCACATCCAAGAACTTATTTCAGAATTTTTTAAGTTACAGAAGTATTCGAAAGTTATAGATTACTACAGACTGTTCTGTTTTTGACAGATTCTGTTTTTCGTGTGTTGTTTGCTTATTTTGATGAATCTATGAGTAG